>NC_090762.1:14907740-14978315 GCF_036898095.1 Palaemon carinicauda | reverse complement strand
CATGATGCCATAGCGGAGCCATGAGGGTCATTGAAAGATTGACCGATGTTCTGGTCTTGTTGAGTACCCTCCTCATCAGACAGAACTGGGGATGTTGTCCCACCGTTGTTGGAATACATTTTGCCAGGAAGCCTTGGGATCAGGGACTGGGGAACAATACAGAGGGAGCCCCAAAGACCACTCGGTACTCACTATCTGAGATGCTCTGCTCAGGTTGTCGGCGAGCACATTCCTTTTGCCAGGAATGAAGCGTGCTGATATTAGTATCGGGTGGATTTCGGCCCATCTCAATATCTCTACTGCTAGATGGGATAGCTGCAGGGAAAAAGTACCCCCTTGCTTGTTGATGTAAGCCACTACTGTGGTGTTGTCGCTCATCACCACCACTGAGTGGCCCGCCAGGAACTGTTGGAACTGTTGAAGGGCCAGAAAGACGGCCTTCATCTCTAGGAGATTTATGTGGAGGTACTCTTCTGACTCTGACCAGAGGCCTGAGGTCGTGAGGTGCAGCACGTGGGGCCACCACCCTTTTTTTTTTAAGCGACTGAGAACAGCTTCTAATCCGGGGGGAGGACGAGAAGATCCACTCCCTTTCGTAGGTTCTCGTTTGCCACCCACATCTGGAGGTCTGTCAGTTCCGCTGATCCCATGAGAATCCGGATATTCGGGGACTCTCAAGTCTGATTCCACCGGGACTTGAGTTGCCACTGGAGGGATCTCATCCTGAGGCGACCATTGGGAACTAGATGGGCCAGCGAATGAGACTGAGAAAAGGTCTTGCGACCTTTCTCAGCCTTGTTATCCTGTTGTCTGATGGGAAGGCTTTGTGGAGATTGGTGTCTATAATCATGCCTAAGTATACAAGTCTCTGTGTAGGAAGCAGAGAAGACTTCTCAAGATTTACCATGAGCCCCAGATTTTGGCAAAGTCTCAGAAGTTTGTCTCGGTGTTGAAGAAGGGTTGACACCAAGTCTGCAAGGATTAGCCAGTCGTCCAGATAGCGGAGGAGATGGATGCCAATCCTGTGTGCCCAAGATGACACAAGGGCAAACACCGGTGAAAACTTGAGGTGCTGTGGAAAGACCGAAGCACAGCACCTTGAACTGGTACTTTCTGTTGTCTATGCTGAATCTTAAGTACTTCCTTGAAGACGGATGGACTGGGATCTGGAAGTACGTGTCCTTTAGGTCAAGTGTACACATGAAGTCCTGAGGTCTTACTGCTAGTCTGACCGTGTCTGCCGTCTCCACGCTGAATGGAATTTGTTTGACAAACTTGTTTAGAGTTGAGAGGTCGATGATTAGTCTCCAGTCTCCAGAGGCCTTTCTTACAACAAAGAGTCGACTGAAGAAGCCTGGGGACCCGTCGAGGACCTCTTGGAGAGCGTCCTTCTTCAACAGGGTCTGGACTTCTACCCGAAGGGCCTGCCCCCTTGCCGATCCCATGGCAAGGGAGTCTATTGACATTGGATTCCTGGTCAGGGGAGGGAGAGATGTTATGAACGGGACGCGACATCCTAGACAGATCACGGAGATTGTCCAAGAATTGGCCCCGAGATGCTTCCACCTATCTGTCTGAGCAACTCTGTAGGCATCCCCCCACTCGGTTGAGTCCCTTGTTAGGCTGAGAGGAACGTAGAGAGTAGAGGTCCCCTTTTGTTTTTGTTTCTTTGTTGATGTCGGGTACCCCCCAAAATTGGGGAAGTGCCATGGTGTATGTATGTATATTATAAAAACTTAAATACTTTTGATCTGTAAGTAGAATTTTACTTTCCATTCTCTGCATAGAAAAAGAAATTAATATGCAAGTCATACTACGTAGTAACTATGTAGTTTACGTCAAATGATTGTGACGTCATAATGCTGGCGGAGTGTTTCCCTAATGCCATCATGTTTTTAAGAGTAGGTTCGTTATTTTTACAGTAGGCAGAAAAAACTCCTAAATCTACCCCTTTTAAGTTATGAACATATTGATCATAACCCAACCACTACTCTCAGTTGAAATGAAATCAAACTAGCAAAAGCCAACAGTAAAATGACAAATTCGGAGATAATTTGTATTTTTCCTAACCATACAAACCTTAGCTATTTATACAGGGTTTATTTTCGGCGTAGCTGAAATGACGAGCCATTAGATTTTAACGACGGTTAAACTACCCCCACGCTAGTTAGCACGGGGGTAGGGGAGGGGTAACTAGCTACCCCTCCCCCACACACTGGTGAGCTGCCTTACTTCACTTAGAGGTAGGACTTGTCTTGGGGGACAGGGCTGGCGGGCAAGTATGTGTAAATAACTAAGGTTTGTATGGTTAGGAAAAATACAAATTACCTCCAAATTTGTCATTTGTTCCGTAACCGAAATACAAACCACACTATTGACATAGGGTGACTTAGCCTTAGGAAGGGTGGAAAGTCCCCAGCCTTACTGGCTTTGGCTTACACGGGGACTAAGAATCCAAGTGAGCAGCACTCGAGAAAAAGAGTCCCCACACCTCGCAAGTTTCTTGCTACGCAAGAAACGTGCGGCCTACATAAGCTTATGTGTGGAGGGAAGAAGTGCGACTTGTTCTAGGAAGTCGACCTGAAGTCCTTTAGATGGAATTCTAGGCTAGGACGTTCCCAATACCACCTCGTCAGAGTATGGGGGACGCGACAGTATTAACTTAATACTAGGAACACAAGGAAGCATGGTTTACCTGCAGAGGTTAGAGGTCAGCTATGCAAAGAACCCAGGATGCTGCTTTCCCCAAGAGAGGGGAGGATGAAGAAAGAAGTAAGGGCCAGACATACTTCTTTCATTAATGCACTCTAAAACCGGGTAACAATGCCCTCAACCTTCTGCTACCTGTCCATTAAGGAGCCTGAGGTTAGACCAGCTGTTGTGTAGCCACCACAGGGCCAATAAAAAACGTATCGAGGCTCCTTTGGGTCACGTCCTGCATGTAGTGGGCTGTGAAGGTTGTTTGACGCCTCCAGACTCCAGCTTGTAGCACCTGCGTCACAGAGTAGTTCCTCTTGAAGGCCAGGGATGTTGCGATGCCTCTGACATCGTGTGCTCTAAGGCGACGGGTCTGGTTTCAGGGCGTGGTGGATGACCCTTTGAATCCAGGCTGAAAAGGCATTCTTGATGACCCTCCTCTCCGTCCTCCCTGTGCTCCCAAACAGGGCTTGCACATGAGGATGAACTACAGCTGTTCTTTAAGATAACCCCTCTGACTCCTTACTGGACATAGTAGAAGAAGGTTTGGGTCATCTGTTACAGAACGGAGACTCGAAATCCTGAAGGAGTCGAACCCAAGGGCCGGGACTCCAAGATTTTGAGTTTAGTAACCAACTCAGGGACGAACCTGAACGTTACCTGCCCCTCTCCTCTTCAATGGGCGACGTCGTACGAGAGACCATGAAGTTCGCTGACACGCTTGGCCGAGGCCAGAGCGAGCGGGGGCACCGTCTTCCAAGACAGGTGACGATCAGAAGCCTGGCTTAATGGTTCGCAAGGAGATCTCTTAAGAGCCCTAAGAGCCCGAACCATGTTTCATGGAGGTGGTCTCATTTCCGACTGGGGGCAGATGAATTCGTAGTTTCGTATGAGCGAAGAAAGATCCAACGAGGAGGAAATGTCTATTCCTTTCAGACTGAAGGCCAGGCTTAAGGCTGAGCGATAGGCTTCCACCGCCGAGAGCGAAAGGCGCATTTCCTCCTGCCAATATACAATAACTCCGCTATTGCTGGAATAGTGGCATCAAGGAGAGAGGTACCTCTCCCACAACACCAACCACAGAAGACTCTTCACTTTGCCTGGTAGACCCCTGCGGATGACTTTTGCAGGTGTAGAGACATCCGCTCCGCAACTTGTTGTGGAATGCCTCTCTCTGTGAGGAGATGCTGGATGTTCTCCAGGCGTGAAGCCAAAGCGATGCTATGACTTGTGGTAGATGTTGCAGTGTGGTTGTTTGAGTAGCTCGTGTCGTGGGGGAAGCTCTCTCAGGAGTTCCGTCAGGAGATGCAGAAGTTCCGGGAACCACTCTGCATGATGCCGCAGCGGAGCTATCAGAGTCATCGACAGGTTGACCGATAGTCTAGTCTTGTTGAGCCCCTTCTCAACAGACAGAACGGTGGGAAGACGTAGACGTCGATGTTGTCCCACCGTTGTAGGAAGGCATCTAGCCGGAGTGCCTTGGGGTCTGGGACTGGGGAGTAGTACAGCGGCAGCTTGAAATTCAAGGCTGTCGCAAACAGGTCCACAAGGTCAGGACTTGTCGGCTACCAGGGGGGGCCGAAGACCACTCGGTACTCTCTATCCGAGAGGCCCTGCTCAGACTGTCGGAGAGCAAATTCCTTTGCCCGGAATGAAGCGAGCCGATAGGGTATTGAGTGGACTTCGGTTCATCTCAGTATCTCTCCTGCAAGATGAGAAAACTGTTATGAAAAGGTACCTCCCAGCTTGTTGAAAAAAGCCAATACCGTGGAGTTGTCGTTCATGGAGTGACTCGCCAGGGTCTGTTGGAAGTGTTGAAGGGCCAGAATACGGCCTTCATTCCTAGCAGATTGATGTGGAGGTACCCTTCTGGTTCTGACCATAGGCCTGATTAAGAACGTGGGCCCCCCCCTCCTTCTTTTGACGAGTCCGAGAACAGCATCAAATGTGGGGGAAGGACGAAAAGATCCATTCCCTTGCAAAGGTTTCCGTAGGTTAACTACCTCTGCAGGTCCATTCGTTCCGCGGGTCCCAGAGGGACCAGAGTGTCCGGGGAATCGTTGTCTTGATTCCACCGGGACTTGGGCCGCCAATGCAGGGATCTCATCCTGAGGCGGCCATTTGGAACTAGCCTGGACAAGGAGGAAAGGTGACCTAGGAGGCGTAACCAAGATTGGGCTGCAAGCCCTCCTCGTCTGAGGAAAGGTTCTGCGACTCTCCTCAGCCTTGCTATCCTGACATCTGATGGGAAGGCTTGGAGATTGAAGTCTAATATCATGCCTAAACATCCCAGTTGTTGAGATGGAAGCAGAGAAGACTTCTCGAGAATTACCATGATCCCTAGATCTTGGCAAAATCCCAGAAGCTTGTCTTGGTGTCGAAGAAGGGTCGATTCCGAGACTGACTGGGTTAGCCAGTCATCCAGAAAGCGAAGGAGACGGATGCCACTCCTGTGCGGCCATGAAGATATCAGGGTGAACATTCTGATGAACACCTGCGGTGCTGTGGAGAGATCGAAACACAGCACCTTGAACTGGTAAATCTTGTTGTCTAGGCTGAATTTCAAGTACTTCCTGGAAGACGGATGGATTGGGATCTGGAAGTACCCGTCCTTCAGATCCAGCGTGCACATGAAGTCTTGTGGTCTCACTACAAGCCTGATTGACTCTGCTGTTCCACGCTGAATGAAGTTTGTTCGACAAACTTGTTCAGGGCTGAGAGGTCAATGACAGATCTCCAGCCTTCAGACGCTTTCTTACAAGAAAAAGTCGACTGAAGACGCCGGAGGGGGGGAGCCGTCAATGACCTTTTGGAGAGTATCCTTCTAAAGCATGGTCTCGACTTCTGCCCGAAGGGCTAGCCCCTTTGCCGATCCCATGGCATAGGAGCTCAGCGACACTGGATTCGCTGTCAGTGGAGGTAAAGATGTAAAGAACGGGACGCGATATCCTTGGCTGATCACGGATATCGTGCAGGATTGATTGATTGATTTAAAGTTTTCAGGCATCCTGACATCTAAGCTCATTGACGCCGGTAACATTTAATTTATGTATACAAAAATAAAAAATAAAATAAAATAAAAAATAAACGAGTATTCAATTAAAATCATAAAAGTTGAATGTTATAAAAGTTGAATATTTTTCAGAAGACCTGCTTCTGAAATAAATCTAAAAATGCCACTTGCATAGTCGGACACATCATTTCCAAGAATCTTGGTAAGGATGAACCTGCCACCTTCACCTCAAGCCTCAAACAAATATCTATTCCTTAAGTTGTTATAATTGGGGCATTCGGTCAACAAATGCCTCACTGTTAGAGGTACTAAACAGTCGTCACAATACGGTTGGTGTTGGCCCTTCAGCAGAAACTCGTGTGTCAACCAAGTGTGACCAACACGGAGACGACAAAGAGACGTCTCCCATTTTCGGGGCATCATATTATACCTCCAAGGAGATATGACATTTGTTACCTCTCGCATTTTATTCCCATCTAGGCTATCCCATTGCTGTTGCCATTTATTGCAAACCAATTTCTTGATGTCAGGTAAGAAATCATTACAGGGAATGGGATACCTTCTTGGCAGCAACTCGCATGCAGCATTCTTAGCCAGTGAATCTGCCTTCTCATTCCCAGACACACCTACATGTGCTGGAACCCAACAAAATTGAACTGTTATACCTCTCCGTCTGTTAGAAAATATATTATCACGATTGTTTCTTATGATTGAATGCGAGGAAACTGAAGTTTATTCATAAGTTTATGATCGGTATTTGACCACCTTATTTCATCTGAATTGGTTTCCTCCCATTCCCTTGGAATTATGAAAGAAATGGATACTGTTGCTTGTTTTTGCTTTTCACAGGAGAACCACACTACGGTTGTTTTGGGTAAATAAAAGTTATGACGCAAGGCAGGCAAAAAGTGAAGGCAGTGTTGGAGTGAGGCGTTGAGAGAGTAAACGTCAAGACACCAACGCACTCATACTGGGTGGCTTTTTATTTTGAACGTCTTCACGTTGATTATCAATTGGATATGCTATGCTGTTTCCCTTAATTGCATATAAAGGAATTGTTCTTTTTTAACATGGAAGAATAAAGCCATCGGCCCCGCCCCGGACGAAAGCTACTGTTGCAGACTATCATTTGCATACTAAACGTCGAGATCAACCAAGAAGCACCAAGGATGATTTATAAGGTTGGTCATTAATGATACCGATCATCTCAATGTAATTATGTACTCTTAACAAGCTAAATGTTTTTGTATAATTTACTTCGGTGTCTTAGCAGTTAGCCTTAAGAAATTCTTGAGTTTTTTAAACTTAGTTTCTTCAAGTGGGTGGAATACAATGTTTGTAGCCTTCAAGTTAAACTATGTTTTTTATTCAGTATTGTTTAGTGTGTTGAGACAGCTCCCTGTTACTACACGCGTTGTTGCATAGTTTTTCTTCATATTTTGGGCTTGTGTGTAGTATTCCACCTTATTTTTTTTGGTACATTGTCTAATGAACGTAACTTTTTTGTACTCTCAGGAAATCTTGGTAAACAGTGTGTTGGGAACAACTATTAAGGAAGACCATATTAATTCATCGTGATAGAAAAGAGGAAATAAAAATCATATTTTAGTATAGCAAATTTTTCTTATCCCAACCAACTTAGTTGTCTACCTGTTGGAATAATATATTTACATTCAAAGTTTTTCCAAGACCGTCCAATAATAAAAAGCCATTCTAAAATCTTTAAAACTAGAGGGTTATTAGAATTAAAAACTTCTATAGCTTGAAGGACACTCCTTGCATCACTAAAAATTGTAAAATTACCTTCCTTCTCCAACGCTATTATTTCAATAGCGGTTAATATGCCATACAGTTCGGCAGTAAATATGGAAGCGGTCAGAGGAAGTGCACCTCTACAATTAAAACCATTACTATGTACTCCAAATCCAACGCCAGCATCCGATTTGGAGCCATCAGTATAGATAAAAGTTGATCCTCTATGTTCTTTAACATGTTCATTATAAAGAGACCTGGCTTCTAGGTCTGACATATTCTTCTTATCTCCAGTAAAATATTTACAAAGAGATATCTCTGGTAACTTCCATGGAGGCATTGATGATACCTTGAATGGAAGTACTGTACCTTATTTCTAATTATACATACATACATATATCAAGGCACTTCCCCCAATTCTGGGGGGTAGCCGACACCAACAATGAAACAAAACAAAAAGGGGACCTCTACTTTCTATGTTCCTTCAGCCTAGTCAGGGACTCAACCGAGTTCAGCAGGGTACTGCTAGGGTGCCACAGCCCAACCTCCCACATTTCCACCACAGATGAAGCTTCATAATGCTGACTCCCCTACTGCTGCTACCTCCGCGGTCATCTAAGGCACCGGAGGAAGCAGCAGGGCCTACTGGAACTGCGTCACAATCGCTCGCCATTCATTCCTATTTCTAGCACGCTCTCTTGCCTCTCTCACATCTATCCTCCTATCACCCAGAGCTTTCTTCACACCATCCATCCACCCAAACCTTGGCCTTCCTCTTGTACTTCTCCCATCAACTCTTGCATTCATCACCTTCTTTAGCAGACAACCATTTTCCATTCTCTCAACATGGCCAAACCACCTCAACACATTCATATCCACTCTAGCCGCTAACTCATTTCTTACACCCGTTCTCTCCTTCACCACTTCGTTCCTAACCCTATCTACTCGAGATACACCAGCCATACTCCTTAGACACTTCATCTCGAACACATTCAATTTCTGTCTCTCCATCACTTTCATTCCCCACGACTCCGATCCATACATCACAGTTGGTACAATCACTTTCTCATATAGAACTCTCTTTACATTCATGCCCAACCCTCTATTTTTTACTACTCCCTTAACTGCCCCCAACACTTTGCAACCTTCATTCACTCTCTGACGTACATCTGCTTCCACTCCACTATTTGCTTCAACAATAGACCCCAAGTTCTTAAACTGATCCACCTCCTCAAGTAACTCTCCATTCAACATGACATTCAACCTTGCACCACCTTCCCTTCTCGTACATCTCATAACCTTACTCTTACCCACATTAACTCTCAACTTCCTTCTCTCACACACCCTTCCAAATTCTGTCACTAGTCGGTCAAGCTTCTCTTCTGTGTCTGCTACCAGTATAGTATCATCCGCAAACAACAACTGATTTACCTCCCATTCATGGTCATTCTCGCCTACCAGTTTTAATCCTTGTCCAAGCACTCGAGCATTCACCTCTCTCACCACTCCATCAACATACAAGTTAAACAAACCACGGCGACATCACACATCCCTGTCTCAGCCCCACTCTCACCAGAAACCAATCACTCACTTCATTTCCTATTCTAAAACATGCTTTACTACCTTTGTATAAACTTTTCACTGCTTGCAACAACCTTCCACCAATTCCATATAACCTCATCACATTCCACATTGCTTCCCTATCAACTCTATCATATGCTTTCTCCAGATCCATAAACGCAACATACACCTCCTTACCTTTTGCTAAATATTTCTCGCATATCTGCCTAACTGTAAAAATCTGATTCATACAACCCCTACCTCTTCTAAAACCACCCTGTACTTCCAAGATTGCATTCTCTGTTTTATCCTTAATCCTATTAATCAATACTCTACCATACACTTTTCCAACTACACTCAACAAACTAATACCTCTTGAATTACAACACTCATGCACATCTCCCTTACCCTTATATAGTGGTACAATACATGCACAAACCCAATCTACTGGTACCATTGACAACACAAAACACATATTGAACAATCTCACCAACCATTCAAGTACAGTCACACTCCCTTCCTTCAACATCTCAGCTTTCACACCGTCCATACCAGATGCTTTTCCTACTCTCGTTTCATCTAGTGCTCTCCTCACTTCATCTATTGTTATCTCTCTCTCATTCTCATCTCCCATCACTGGCACCTCAACACCTGGAACAGCAATTATATCTGCCTCCCTATTATCCTCAACATTCAGCAAACTTTCAAAATATTCCGCCCACCTTTTCCTTGCCTCCTCTCCTTTTAACAACCTTCCATTTCCATCTTTCACTGTCTCTTCAATTCTTGCGCCAGCCTTCCTTACTCTCTTCACTTCTTCTTATTCTCTTCATATGACTGACCCAATCCCTGACCCCACCTTAGGTCAGCTGCCCTCTTTGCCTCACGTACCTTGCGCTTTACTTCCACTTTTTTCTCTCTATATTTTTCATACTTCTCTATACTATTACTCTGCAGCCATTCTTCAAAAGCCCTCTTTTTCTCTTCCACTTTCACCTTCACTCCTTCATTCCACCATTCACTGCCCTTCCTCATGCTGCCTCCAACAACCTTCTTGCCACATACATCACTTGCAATCCCAACAAAATTTTCTTTTACTAACTTCCACTCCTCCTCTAAATTACCAGTTTCTCTTACTCTCACCTCATCATATGCCATTTTCAACCTTTCCTGATATTTACTTTTTACCCCCGGTTTTATTAGCTCTTCAATCCTCACTACCTCCCTTTTACATCCACCTAGTCTATTCCCCCACTCTTTTGCTACAACTAATTTTCCTTCCACCAAAAAAATGATCAGACATACCGTTAGCCATACCCCTAAACACGTGCACGTCTTTCAATTTTCCTAACATTCTTTTAGTTACCAACACATAATCCATTAATGCCCTTTCTACTACTCCTCCATTTGCCACTCTTACCCATGTATACTTATTTTTATCTTTCTTTTTAAAGAAGCTAGCACTTATTACCATTTCTAATTATATCCAGACTATTTAATAATCGTTTCACCCGAAAGCCATAAGGTTGAGGAGATTTTGGGTGCAACTCAAAGTATGATGCGTGTCTTACAAGGCTTGCAGTCTGAAAGGCTAGTGAGTTGGGGAGTCTTTGCAATCTAAACCAATACCGAATAATAGAAGACATTCGGTAAAGGTCTAGAGGTAACTCTCCAGCATAGACTTGGGATAGGCGAGGTTTTAAAAGCTCTGGTAGACAATCTAATACCTGCATGATGTATCGAGTCTAATATTTTTAACCGGCTTGGGGTGGCTGAAGAATATATTTCACATCCATAACTAATTTTGGAAAAAATCAAGGCCTTGTATAATTTTAAAATAGTATTGCGGTCTGCCGCCCATGATGTATGGGACAATACTTTTAAGATATTCAGAGCTTCAACACATTTAGCTTTTAGCGCTTTTAGGTGAGAAACCCATGTAAGCCTACAATCAAATATCAAACCTATAAATTTAGCTTCACTTACACATGGTATCCGTTGACCTTTAATGTATATATCCGGGTCTGGATGTACTCCCCGGATACGACAAAAATAGACAATGGTAGTTTTACTTGTCGAGAACTTGAATCCATTCATGTCAGCCCACTGAATAATTTTGTCAATAGTGTTGGATTTTTCTCTCAACCATTGCCATTCTAGTGCCAGCAAATGATATTGAGAGATCATCCACAAATAATGTTGAGAGAACATCCCGGGGAATGACTGAGGATATCCCATTAATTGCTAGTGCAAACAGGGTTACACTGAGCACACTCCCCTGAGGAACTCCTCCTTCCTGACACTTACTCTCTGATAGAGTTTCCCCCACTCTCACTTGAAAAACTCTATGCAAAAGAAATGACTGAATAAATAGTGTTAGTGCTCCTTTTAATCCTAGTTCATGAATTGTTTTAAGTATACCATATCTCCATGTGGTATCATATGCCTTTTCAAGGTCGTAAAAAACTGTCACATGGTGCTGTTTGGAAGCAAAGGCTTCACAAATAGAAGACTCAAGTCTTATTAACACATCAGTTGTTGAGTGCATTTTTCTGAATCCACATTGAATCGGTGATAAAATACCCTTCTTTTCAAGGTACCACATCAACCTTACATTGACCATCTTCTCCATGATTTTACATAAACACGAAGTCAATGCAATAGGTCGATAGCTTGCTGCTAAAACTTGTCCTTACCGGGTTTTAAAACGGCTAAAATAATGGCTAGTTCCCAAACACTTGGGTAACTATGATCATGCCATATTCTATTAATAATACTTAAAATAAATAACTTTGTATTAAAATGTTCATGTTTAACCATTGCATATGGAATTCCATCAGGTCCAGGAGCTGTATCGTTGCAAGTAGTGAGTGCGGAATCAAGTTCTCTTTCAGTAAAAGGAGAATTATACAATTCTTCCCTTCCTGTTGCAAAATTTTAAATTTTCTTTTCTTCAATGCTCCTGTACTGGTGACCAGGAGCTGCTACACTCTTGCATGATACATTTGAAAAATGGTCAGCCAGGGCATTGCTAACTTCATTTCCTTCAGTCACAAATTGACCATTCACTTTCAGCCCTGGTGGTGGGTTCGGGGTAAATTTGCCTGCAATTTTTTTTATTTTCCTCCATACAGAAGATGGTGGTGTTCTACTATCAATGGAGGAAACAAAAGCCACCCAAGATTGGCGTCTAGCTTCTTTCATGGCACGACGGAACTGTGCTCTACACTTTTTGTATGATATTAAATTTTCATCAGTACGGCGTCTACACAATCTAGTCAGGGATTTTCTGGTGGCTCTGTGCAAGGCTGTTAATTCTGAGGACCACCACGGGACTGGTCGTCTTTTGAATAGCCCTGTGGTTTTGGGAATCGAATTGATTCCTGCTGTATGAAGAGTTCCATTCAGTAGGTCTATGGCATCATCAATACTTTCAAACTGTTCTGCTCTCCCTTCGATTTTACTTAGCTCGGAAAATTTAACCCAGTCTGCCTTGTCTAGATTCCAACGTGGCGTTCTTTGCAAAGGCGGATCTTTGTTGGTGTTAATAATGATTTGTGCATGATCACTAGTATGCCAATCATCTAATGTCCTCCAATCAAAATCAAGAAGGCAGTTAGTGCTTGCAATTGAAAGGTCAATGCATGACAAAGTACCCGTCTGAACATGGAAGTGCGTGGGCTCTCCTGTATTAAGGAGTCCCACATCCTCATTCTCCACAATTGATGAGATAATATTGCCCCTTGTGTTGGCCAAAACATCACCCCATAAAGGATGTCTACCATTCATATCTCCCAGTAAGAGAAAAGGTTGAGGGAGTTGATGAATGACCTCTGCTAAATCATCATATAAAATATTATCATTTGGAGGTAAGTACAGAGAGCATACTGTATTGTATATTTTCTCCCTATATCAATTTGCACAACAACTGCCTGCAGGGTTGTACGTGTAGACATAGGTATTTGGGGAACATCTCGACGAATGTACATGAGACTTCCGCCATGGCTCCCTGCTTGTTGATTATATGGTGTTCTATAGCTAACATACCCTCGGGGACTAGGAGTGTTAGAATCAAGCATACTTTCCTGTAGACATACAATTATGGGGGAATGCTCATGAATTAGGAGCTTAAGTTCTTCATATTTCGCCCTCAAATCCTGACAGTTCCATTGCAAAATGGAGGAGAAAACTATGGATTATTTCTGGAAGACATCTTGGATGAGGTCTTCCCATTAGCAGTTTTTAATCTAACTTCATTACCTGTAGGTTTCTTCAGAGGTGGTCTTGTTATGTTGGGTTTTACGTTTGTGTTTTTCTTTGTATCCTTTTGATCTATTTGTTGAGGTGGATGCTGGACCTCAACTAGAATTTCTGATTTATTCAGTTTATCTTCTGGTTCATTAGAAACATCAACAGACAAAACATCAAATATATTTGAGGTCATAACCTTAACGTTTCTAATGGAAGGTGGAGAGAGAGATGGAGGTCTCTCTCTTTTACGATTAATAGATGGTGGGATTAGAGGGTTTTGCACCTTTCCCACTACAGGTGCATCAGGTAAGTTAGTCTTAAGTGGAACCTCCATCAGATCAGGCAAGGACATGGCCTGAGAGAGGTTTGTATTATTTTTTGTAATGGCGGCTGAAGGCTGTACAGCAATGGGAAATGACCTAGTGTTAATACACCGTGGTAAAGTCTCAGGAGGTAATATGGTTACCTCGTTATTTGACATTTTGTCAGATAGTATACTTTTTTTTAGCTATTGGCAGCGCTAGGTTGGTTTGATTTTAATGCCTTAGCATATGTATTTGATTTATTTAATAGTCTTTTGGCATGGGTCACACTTATATGTTCTAAGTTTGATTTGTTGAGGGCAGCTTCCTCCAACTCGCAGCTCTTGTCTGTGGATTTGTGATTCGAGCTCCAATTTAAACACCTGGCTCCAAGTGCACACTCTCCATGGTAAGATTTGGAGCAAATACCACACATCTTCTCATTTTTGCAAACTTTGGATGGGTGCCCAAATTTAAAACAATTAAAGCATTGCAATGGCTTCTGCTTGAAGGGTCTTACTTTAATCCTTTCGTTCTCGATAATATGAAAAGGTACATCAGCATCCTGGAACGTAAGGATTATCATTGATGTACCTGGGACTTTGTGAACTTTCCATACATTTAATGGACACATGGCCAGTATCTCCTCCTCTGTAAAATCATTTAGATCTCTGTTAAAAACTACGTCCCTTCCGTAGCTAAAATTTAGGTGGGGTTTGACATCTAACTTAATGTCATCATTACTTATTTTCATATTGGACAATATTACCGACTGTGTACTGGATTTGGCATGGATAAGGAAACTATTTTTTCCAAAACGAGATATATCGCCTGGTGCAATAGTTCCTACTGTACTTTTTTCTGAATCAATTTGCATCTTTTAAAATAATTCCCTGTAACCCCCTTTGATTCAGCTATAAGCCACATCGGTGGTTTTGGATTTCACTGGGAGGGCATAACTAAATCGGCGTCTTTTTCCAACCAATCGACAGGCCTATACCCATCCAAATCTTTTGGTACCTTATCGCAAAGAGCAGCTGCGACATTCAAGTTATTAATTCTAATATTATTCAAGTTACTTATTGCACTAAATGCTTCGTCATAACTACTATAATATATCCATGAATCCCAAGTTTCAGCTTCAAGTTTCATCCTTATTTCTTTTATGCATCCATAGCATTCAAATGCTTTACATAGATCATCCCTTTGTCTCTATTGAAATTTGTATAACATGAAGGATTCGAAGTTTCCTCGTGTTACCCAAATTACTCAATTTTGAAATATCAGTAGAATGGTCCTTTCCCGTTCCAAGGTCATCAACAGAGCTTTTCACATTAGCAGAGGTCGTCAACAGTGCCGGGGGAGAGTCAGCGTATCCAGGGGATGGGGGTTCGTTACTTAAAGAATCCATTAGACGAGAGAGAGAAAAGGGTTAGTCTGATGTACCTCCTCGAGAATGTTAGGCCATCACACGTCAGAAAGGAAATTTGCACTCTCCACTATCGGCACAATGAGAGTATACTTCCCAGATGGTCCACTCCATACCCTACCCGAAGGATAGCATCAAAACAGATATAGAGGCACAGGTGTAAGCTGAACCCGCCTGTTAGGACTGAGACCAAGAAACTATGGAGTCATCCTCCCCATATCTGTAATGACGGGCTTCAGGCCAAAAGCCAAGAGTCCTATCTCAAGCATTGGATCCCCCTGGATTCCGAAGACCCAACACTTGAGAATAGTTCCGCCAAAAAGGTCCAAACCATCTTCGGGATGGCTGAAATCATCCAATACTCTCACATATAGCTTTGAATACAAACACCTCCCAATCGTGATACCTCCTCCCACTCATCAAAGCAAGCAGCAATAAAAGATGTATGAACATCCCCATCCAAGCCATAGGAAAAAAAAAATAATAAATATATATGTACATAATATATACACATATATAATGAGGGAAATTTTTCTCATAGAGTTTGGAAAGCAAGACGATAGAAAGTATTTGAAATTAGGATAAGGTCGAAGTAATATTGAGAAAAAGAAAAAGGTGAAAGAGAAATTTAGATTTGAATTGGGGGAGCAATTTCCCCAAGTTCGAGAGCCCTCTTGCCCGTCACCAAGTTTCAGCATGGGAATGAAATGCCGTGCTGAAGCTCAATGACTTCATCAAGGCATTCTCTCATTAAAAAGGAGATCGTGCAGGAATCGGCCCCGAGTTGATGCCACCTGAACGCGCAACCTTAGGCATCCCCCTACTGGGGACCATGCAGGGGGGTTGCCAATCCTAGCGTTTGCGGCCTCGGCTGCTCCCTCTAGGATTATTGCCTTCCCAGGAGGACTTCCCGCCCTTCTTGTCTCTGACAGGAGGGGGCTGCTAGTTTAGACACCTTGTCTTAGCTGCTGGGGCCGGTTCCGATGTCCTAGGCTGACGAGGCTGTTGTTGTTGAGGCGCTGGAGGCTTGTAGGGTCTGGTTGTAAGCGCCTTTGGAGGAGCGAATCGTGATTCGACTTTCTCCATCTCTCAGCTGTCCGTTCCCCGTCCTTGGGCTCAAAACAAGGTCTTTCCAAGGATGGAAGAGTGTTTGAGCTTGCCGACATCCATGGTTGGGACTTCTGAGAGGAACCTCTCAGTCACTGCATCTTAATGCTTCAACATCGAGTTTGTCCACAAGTTCGAAACTTGGTGAGCCGGGAAACGATGGTGCTCGTGCCCAAGAGGAGGAAAGTTTCCATGACATTCCTGGAGCTCTCCTTGGACAAATTCTCAGATCGCAACAGGATTCCCAGAGATCCAAGACAGACGACCAGCCACGAAGCGGCCTGCATAGCACACTTTGCGGCTTTCTCCTGGCTTAAGATCTCCGAAGTCGAGAATGTCACCTGCCGGACGGAGAATTTCTCGAGAGAAAAATTCCCTGGTAAGCCCCTTCCATGGAATGGTGGAGAGGAAGGGCTAAACCAGGTTCCCCCATGGTCTCGAAGTACCTCCTCTGCTGACGGCTGACAAACGCAGTGCCAGCAACTCCCGCTGGAGGGAAGGGGATCGGACGATCCTGAGGAGTAGAGATGATGGGGCCTGCCTGAAAAGAAGGAGAAGAATGTTGCCCTGACCTCTCTGAAGCTTCTTCCTGCTCCTGCACGTGCGCTGCTTTGCGTCTACAGGTGAGAGATCATGCCGACAATGATCTGGAAGTATGCGCCCAGAAGACTCGCCAGGTTGCCCGCGTTGCGAAACCTGACGGGAATCCCGGACGAAATCGCGCTGGCGCTCACGCGATGGAAAACCGTTGGTTCGCGCGAGGGCGAATATGGGTGCGCATGTGCGCGGACGAGCATTAGCGTGGGCGCGCAGTCGTAAGAGCAAGCACAGGCGGCCGGGACTAGCGCTCGCACAATGGAAAACTGTTGGTTCGCGTGCGGGTGCGCGGTCGTACGTAATGGCGAGCGCAGGCGGCCGGGACTAGCGGTCGCGCGATGGAAAACATGGGTGCACATGTGCGCGGGCGTGCGGTTGTAAGGGCGAGCGCAGGCAGCCGGGAGACCGATGGTGCGTGAGCGAGCGATGGCGCGTCTTGGCGAGTGATGGCTCCTGGCGGGTGAAGGCGCGTTGGCAAAAGTTGGCGCGTAGGAAACCTACGACGATTGAAGCGTTGGCGCGTTGAAAACGCTTGCACGCAGGAGAAGAATTGCGCGGGCGCTTAGGAGATCGCTGGCGCGCAAGGAGAGCCCAGGGGTGCCTTTGAGCACCCGTGCGCTAGCTTAGGTGTCTCCTGGGCAGCGCGGTGTGAAGTGGAAGCATGCTGGTGCGTTGGCACGCTGGAACTGGAACCGCGCGTGGGCGCGAAACTCCAGAAGGGTGCTGCGAGTCCAGAAGAACCTGTGAGAACCTGTGAGCACCTGTGCGCTAGCGTAGTAATTTCTTGAACTGCGCGTGACGAGGCAAGAACAGGGAGATCGTAGGCGCATAGTTGCGTGGCCAGAAGATATCAGCGAGGGAGCAGAACCAGAGAGATCGTCGGCGAGGAGGCGAAGGAATAAACTCCTTGCCTGCGCCCAGATCCGAAGATCGTGGGTGCGTGGGCGAACGTCGGCGCGTATTGCACACATCAGGAAAGGGGGGGCCCAGATGTGCGCTGGCGAGCAGGTGAACGTGGAGTTCAGTGAAGAAATAATCTCACTGCTTGCGCCCAGATCTGGAGATCGTGGGCGCAGGGGCGAACGTTGGCGCGCATTGCGCACATCAGAAAAGGGCGAACAGGCGATCGTGGGCGTTCAGGAGACCGTAGGTGCACAAGGCGCGTAGCTGCACAGAAGGTCCCAGAAGCGTTGGTGATCAGGAGATCTACGGCGAGACTCAGCTACAGGAGATCTATGGCGAGACTCAGCTACAGGAGATCTACGGCGAGACTCAGCTACAGGAGATCGCTGGAGTGTTGATTCAGCAGAAGACTGGTCCACAGCAGGAGAGTATTTGCAAACTACTGCGCGCGAGCGCGCAAGAGAACAAGGTTGGACAGGTAAAAACCTGGCCATAAGGGACTTACTCACATTGTGAAATAAGCCCTTAGCCCCGAAGGGACCGGTGCCCGTCGGAAAACGGGGTGTTGCTGCGCATCTGCGTCCAGGAACGGAGATGGGAGACAAGAAGGTCTGGCAGGTGTCGGAGATTGCGAACGATCTGCCATAAGGTCTAGCAATGCAGCTGTAACGGTCTGTTTTCGTCGAGGAGGATCCTCTGCGGCTGAAGATGAAGACGACCACGAACAGGAGCACCATAATAAGTCCGCCGAAGAGGACTCTCTGTTAGTGAACTCCCCCGAGGGGGAGAGACACTCGAAGGAGAGACCGTTGGACTCAGCTGCCCCCTCGAAGGATGTTCGGAGGGGGGAACTGAGCCTTCAGCAACATCAGCAACAACAGCAGGGGAGTCCTCCGAAGAGGAGTCTCTAAGAGTGCCCTTCTCGCAAATGAGACTCTCTCGCGAACGAGAGAGAACACTTCGTAGAAGAGACCAGAAGAACTGATGAAGGTGCCCCTTAGGGCCGTTGGATCAGCAAGCTGACCATAAAGAGAAACCCTCCGAAGAGGAGCTCCTGCAGTTGCCCAGCCCCTTGAGCGTAGCTGCAAGTGAGACCGCTCAGCACCAAGAGCGTAATCGCACGAATTCCATGGTCCGGCCTTGCAACCGCTCAGCCCCTAGACCATGGTTACAAAAGCCGTCGCTCGGCACCGAGAGAATATACGCCCGAGGACCAGGAAAAAACCAACCAGGTAATTATCAAGGTAAGAGAAGTTGCCCCCCCCTGAAGGGGAAAAAACTCATACCTGGGAAGGGAACCCCCCTCGGAAGGGAAGTTACCCACCCATGGAGGCGAACCTCCTGAGCGTTCTAAATGAACTAAGGAGCTGACAGTTGTCACGGGAGAATTTCTAGGAAAAGGGAACACGCCCATGACGAAGTCGTAGCAGCGGCGGCAACAGCAGACTCCCCAGGCTCCAACAGGACAGCTCTGCTTCGTTGGCACATTAGGTAAATGAAAAAACTAAACAGTTAACTGTGAAAATAAAATAATTAGTTAACATTTATTCCCCCCGAGGAACTCCGAAGAGGACCCCTGAGGGAAAAGAACATAAGAATTACGCACCAGGAATGCGCCCTCCTCCCCCACTGACACTCAGGGAAGGGGGGGAAGGCGGAGAACTCTAACAAAAACAGAATTATAACAATTATTATTATGTAATTCATCTAAGAATGTTCACTAATAGTAAGAACGAATGAACCCCGAAGGTAGGCGTTCTACACAGAAGCTGAAAAGTTAACAAATACAATTAGATTTGATTAAAAATAAGTGAGATAAAATAAACGGAGTAGCAACTCAACCCGCAACGGGAAGGAAGCTACCGTAATACAAAGTAGTAATAAAAGGGTGAACGACCTCAAGAGAGAGAGAAAGAGGCCATAGTCAACTAAACTCCCATGTTCCCTACGCTGGTAGACCAAGTTCCCCGTAGGGAAGGAGGAACAGCGGAGAAACAGATAAAAAAATTAAGTCCAGCGATGACGATTCCCCACGGCGCCCGCCGAAGGGAAGACCGAAGGACCAAGGGAGAGATCGCGACCCATGAAATGTCACCGTGGGGGCCTGGGACCACACGGAGATGTTGTCGTACAATTGAGGGGACTTCCTACACACACACACTGCACAAACACTGAAAAGGAAACTTACTGTATTTCTATACTCAAATATATACATAAACATAAGAATGTTTACATATATATTAAGTATAAGAAAAGTAAGTAATTAAGTTAAAGACAAAACATAAATGGCTGCCATGCGAGGACAGGACAGTGACGTCTGTACATCGTCCGAGCCAAAAGTGAAGTGAGGCAGCTCACTAGTGTGTGGGGGGGAGGGGTAGCTAGCTACCCCTCCCCTACCCCCGTGCCAACTGGCGCGGGGGTAGTTTAACCCTCGTTAAAATCTAATGGCTCGTCATTCCAGCTACGCCGAAAGTAAACCCTATGTAAATAGCGTGATTTGTATTTCGGTTACGGAACAATTGTACATCACCAAGATGACTATAATTATACAGGTTACAGTGAGTGAAAAATCCAACGATGTTGCCGGCGTGAGCGGCAGGTAAGATCTGAGGAATCATGGAATGGTTCCAGGTACTTCGCTAGGGGCGCGCAGGTGGTACACCTGGCTACCCAATCTGCGATTGCCGCGAGTTCTTAAATTTCTGCCGGACGTCAGGGACGTATAGCTATATATATATATAACTACCGGCTAAGTCAGATGTTTAAAATAACAAACAATTGTTTCGATGTAAATCTTGCTGGACTTTGAGCGTTAACATGTTCAACTGCTCTACCATTGAAGTTATCTGAAATAAAAAGGAAATGCTGTCAAAACCTGTCACAACCTTTTCATATTCAACTAATATAAGATATAGTTTAAGTAATCACTTTTCTTATTGTTAAAAAAAGCTTCCAGTATATGGAACCATTTAGCAAGACCATAATATTTTAAGCAATAATTTACAGAATATAATACAGTAACCATATGTATCCGACATTTAGAATTTAAAAAAAAAAATCAATAAGTAGATTAACATACATGACATTGATAAATCAAAAAAGAAAAAAGTATGGTGAATGATGCATAAAAATATTATTCACATATTCTTAATTTTTACATAAAGAGGATAGACACTCATGGTAGATAATCTTCGCCCCACACAAGATAAGACTTGGAACGACGATGTTTTCCTCACCACGGTAGTAAATAATTTCCCATACATTTAGCTGCCCTGGCTTTCCATAAGCTGGTGCTTTCTAGCTGGAAGTTAGGGAAGTTAGGAAGGCAAGTAAATAAAGTCAATAAACTAGATGGCAGTATTGGACATCTACTGGAAATGTCTATGCCTGGTATTCGCCAGACTGGAGTTTGAGTCCCGATCAGACTAGATCACTAGATCGTTTCTTGTTGTGTGTGCAACCTCACCATCATTGAGCTAAGAATGGGGGGTTTGGGGGAGCCTATAGTCTACCTGCTGAGTCATCAGCGGCCATTGCCTGGCCCTCCCTGATCCTAGCTTGAGAGGAGAGAGGCTTGGGCACTGATCATGTGTGTATATAGACAGTCTCTAAGGCATTGTTTTCATAATTAGCGCATTATCACTGTCTTACCTATGCCATTCATGAGCAACCTTTAAATTTTCAAAATTTGCATTTGTGGTGGGGAGGTTAATGTAAATTATGATGCCACATGACCATGAAGTGGGATAATTGTATTTAGTGTGCACTAATTCTCTCTTTCCTTCGAAACAAGTTTCAAACCCTTGACTGGCATTATTTTGTCACAGTATTAGCTAGTTCATCCTGCAACTTGGCAAACACACAATCTAAGGTGCCACCCCTTTGGCCCTCAGCTTCCTGAAATCCTACATCATGATTTCCTAAACTTTGCCAGACTGAGATAAGACCTTCCAGTCTATGATTGTGCATATATGTACACATATTCGAGCATAATTTCCTTTAGTCATTTCCACATACACAATATGTTATTTTGATTATAAAATAAATTTTTGAATATACTTACCCGGTGATTATATAGCTGCAACTCTGTTGCTCGACAGACAACTCTACGGAAAAACTCGCCAGCGATCACTACACAGGTTGCGGGTGTGCCCAACAGCGCCATCTGTCGACCAGATACCCAGCTCTCAATGTAAACAAAGACTCAATTTTCTCCTCGTCCCACTGCGTCTCTATTGGGGAGGAAGGGAGGGTCATTTAATTTATAATCACCGGGTAAGTATATTCAAAAATTTATTTTATAATCAAAAAAACATTTTTCAATATTTAACTTAGCCGGTGATTATATAGCTGATTCACACCCAGGATGATGGGTAGAGACCAGTAATATATGTTTACACTTTTATGAGCTAAGAGTTTTTTATTTCATTTTAGAAGTTATCAAAATAACAAAAACAAAATAAATAGGTACCTGGTAAGGAAGTCGACTTGAACAATTACTCTGCCTTTTAAGTACGTCTTCCTTACGGAGCCTCGCGATCCTCTTAAGATGCTGATCGACCCCTAGGATCTGAAGTATCAAGGGTTGCAACCCATACAACAGGACCTCATCAAACCCCTAATCTAGGCGCTCTCAAGAAATGACTTTGACCACCCGCCAAATCAACCAGGATGCGAAAGGCTTCTTAGCCTTCCGGACAACCTAAAAAACAACAATAAAAACATTTCAAGAGAAAGATTAAAAGGGTATGGAATTAGGGAATTGTAGTGGCTGAGCCCTCACCCACTACTGCACTCGCTGCTACGAATGGTCCCAGTGTGTAGCAGTCCTCGTAAAGAGACTGGACATCCTTTAGATAAAAAGACGCAAACACTGACTTGCTTCTCCAATAGGTCGCGTCCATTATACTTCGCAGAGATCTATTTTGTTTAAAGGCCACGGAAGTTGCGACAGCTCTAACTTCGTGTGTCCTCACCTTAAGCCATGCTTGGTCTTCCTCACTCAGATGTGAATGAGCTTCTCGTATTAACAGTCTGATAAAGTAGGATAAAGCATTCTTTGACATAGGCAAAGATGGTTTCTTAACTGAACACCATAAAGCTTCTGATTGGCCTCGTAAAGGTTTAGTTCGCTTTAAATAGAACTTAAGAGCTCTCACAGGGCATAAGACTCTTTCTAGTTCATTGCCTACCATATTCGATAAGCTGGGAATATCGAACGATTTCGGCCAAGGTCGAGAAGGCAGCTCATTTTTGGCTAGAAAACCAAGTTGTAGTGAACATGTAGCTTTTTCTGACGAAAATCCGATGTTCTTGCTTAAGGCATGAATCTCACTGACTCTTTTAGCTGTGGCTAAGCATACCAGGAAAAGTGTCTTTAAAGTGAGATCTTTCTGGGATTCTGATTGTAGCGGCTCAAACCTGTCTGACATGAGGAATCTTAGTACCACGTCTAAATTCCAACCAGGTGTAACCAAACGACGCTCCTTCGTGGTCTCAAAAGACTTAAGAAGGTCCTGAAGATCTTTATTGTTGGAAAGATCTAAGCCTCTATGCCGGAAGACCGATGCCAACATGCTTCTGTAGCCCTTGATAGTGGGAGCTGAAAGGGATCGTTCTTTTCTCAGGTATAAGAGAAAGTCAGCTATTTGAGCTACAGAGGTACTGGTCGAGGATACAGAGACTGACTTGCACCAGTTTCGGAAGACTTCCCACTTCGATTGGTAGACTCTAAGGGTGGATGCTCTCCTTGCTCTAGCAATCGCACTGGCTGCCTCCTTCGAAAAGCCTCTAGCTCTCGAGAGTCTTTCGATAGTCTGAAGGCAGTCAGACGAAGAGCGTGGAGGCTTTGGTGTACCTTCTTTACGTGTGGCTGACGTAGAAGGTCCACCCTTAGAGGAAGACTTCTGGGAACGTCTACTAGCCATCAAAGTACCTCGGTGAACCATTCTCTCGCGGGCCAGAGGGAAGCAACTAGCGTCAACCTTGTCCCTTCGTGAGAGGCGAACTTCTGCAGTACCTTGTTGACAATCTTGAATGGTGGGAATGCGTATAGATCTAGATGTGACCAATCTAGAAGAAAGGCATCTATATGTATTGCTGCTGGGTCTGGGACTGGTGAGCAATATATTGGGAGCCTCTTGGTCAGCGAGGTTGCAAAGAGATCTATGGTTGGTTGGCCCCAAGTGGCCCAAAGTCTCTTGCATACATCCTTGTGGAGGGTCCATTCTGTTGGAATTACTTGACCCTTCCGACTGAGACAATCTGCCATGACATTCAAGTTGCCTTGGATGAACCTCGTTACTAGTGTTATGTCTTGACCTTTTGACCAGATGAGCAGGTCCCTTGCGATCTCGTACAACGTCAGTGAGTGGGTCACTCCTTGCTTGGAGATGTACGCCAAGGCAGTGGTGTTGTCCGAGTTCACTTCCACCACTTTGCCTCGAAGGAGAGACCTGAAGCTTTTCAAGGCCAGATGTACTGCCAGCAGCTCCTTGCAGTTGATATGCATGATCCTTTGACTCGAGTTCCACATTCCTGAACATTCCCGACCGTCTAATGTCGCGCCCCAGCCTACGTCCGATGCGTCCGAGAAGAGAACGTGGTTAGGAGTCTGAACAGCCAGGGGAAGACCCTCTCTTAGGTTGATACTGTCCTTCCACCAAGTCAGACAAGACTTCATCTTTTCGGAAATGGGGATCGGGACCGCTTCTAGCGTCTTATCCTTTTTCCAGTGAAAAGCTAGATGGTATTGAAGAGGACGGAGGTGTAGTCTTCCTAATGACACAAATTGTTCCAGGGATGATAGCGTCCCTACCAGACTCATCCACTGCCTGACTGAGCAGTGTTCCTTCTTCAGCATGTTCTGGATGCATAACTGGGCTTGGCTTATTCTGGGGGCCGACGGAAAAGCCCGAAAAGCTAGACTGTGAATCTCCATCCCTAAATACACAATAGTTTGGGATGGGACCAGTTGTGACTTTTCCATATTGACAAGGAGACCCAATTCCTTGGTCAGATCTAGAGTCCACTTTAGATCCTTCAGACAGCGACGACTGGAAGAGGCTCTGAGAAGCCAGTCGTCCAAATAAAGGGAGGCTCGGATGTCCGATAAATGGAGGAATTTGGCTACATTCCTCATCAGCCTCGTAAACACAAGAGGAGCTGTGCTTAGGCCAAAGCACAAGGCTTGAAACTGGTAGACCACCTTTTCGAAAACGAATCTCAGAAAAGGTTGGGAGTCCGGGTGGATGCGGACGTGGAAGTAGGCGTCCCTTAGGTCTAATGAGACCATCCAGTCTTCCTTTCTGACCGCTGCTAAGACTGACTTTCTGGTCTCCATGGAGAACGTCTGCTTTGTGACAAAGACATTCAGAGCACTGACGTCTAGCACCGGCCTCCACCCTCCTGTCTTCTTTGACACCAAGAAGAGTCGGTTGTAGAATCCCGGAGATTGAAGGTCCGAGACTTTGACCACCGCTCCCTTCTCTAGTAAAAGAGACACTTCCCGTTTCAAGGCTCGTCTCTTGTCTTCCTCTCTGTACCCTGGAGAGAGATCGATGGGAGATGTTGCTAGAGGGGGTTTCCGTACAAAAGGGATCTTGTACCCCTCTCTGAGCAACTTCACAGATTGTGCGTCTGCGCCTCTCTTCTCCCAGGTCTGCCAGAAGTTCTTGAGTCTGGCTCCCACTGCTGTCTGAAGATGCGGGCAGTCAGACTCTGCCCTTATAGGACTTGGATCCTTTCTTCCCTCGTTTCCCTTCGGCACGAGCACCTCCTCTGCTGGAGGCTCTGCCACGAAAGGGCGGAATAAAACGGGACGCTGGAGTGTCCATCCTTGGTCTAGCTGACAAGGTAGGCAAAGGGGGAGCTTTGCAAGCTGAGGACGCAACAAGATCGTGAGTGTCCTTCTGCACTAACGAAGCGGCTATTTCCTTAATCGGGACTTCTGGAAAAAGGCACTTGGAAAGAGGAGCAAAGAGAAGCTCAGATCTCTGGCTCGGTGTAACTCCAGCTGAAAGGAATGAGCAGAGATTTTCTCGCTTTTTTAGGACTCCGGACACAAATGATGCAGCAAGCTCATTAGACCCATCACGTACGGCCTTGTCCATGTAGGACATAATGAGCAAGGAAGTCTCTTTATCTGTCGAAGAGATCTTCCTGCTTAGGGCTCCTAGACACCCGTCTAAGAAGTTAAAAACTTCGAAGGCCCTAAAGATTCCTTTCAAAAGGTGGTCCAGGTCCGAAGATGACCAACATATCTTTGAGCGTCTCATGGCAAGGCGGCGGGAAGAGTCTACAAGACTTGAGAAGTCGCCCTGGGCAGAGGCAGGAACTCCCAAGCCGAGAACTTCTCCCGTGGCATACCAGACGCTCGATCTAGAAGAGAGTCTAGCAGGGGGAAAAGCAAAGGCTGTCTTCACTAAACTCTTCTTGGACTGCAACCATTCTCCTATCACCCGCAAAGCTCTCTTGGACGAGCGTGCGAGGACGAGTCTAGTAAAGGCAGGAGTGGTAGACGGCATGCCTAAAACAAACTCTGAAGGCGGAGAACGAGGAGCCACAGAAACAAACTGGTCAGGAAACAGCTCTTTGAAAATGGCCAAAACTTTTCTAAAGTCCAAAGAGGGTTGAGTAGACTTAGGCTCGTCCAATTCTGATTGTGGTTCATCTATAAGTGCAGCAACATCATCATCAGAACGTTCCTCATCCGACAACTGATGAGGAAACGGCAACGGAGTGGGTAACGGCTGGTTCGCTGAGTCCGGTCGCACTGGTGCATGCGTGACTGAGCCGGACGCAACGTCATGGAACTGCTGCCCAGTCTGTGAGCTGGCAACAACCATGGTAGCGCGGGGACGCACAGCGTCTACTCCAGACTGTCTAGACTGATGTGGGTGCGCAGTGGAAACCACACTGGGTTGCGGAAGTTGACGCACCGTGTCAAAACAAAGCAACTCTGACGGTTGTTGAACATCCAGAACGTCAACGGCAACCTCCGTGCGTCGCTTAACGTCAACATGCGGCTGGCAGATCACACTGGAACGCATGGGTGGAGGAACTCTCTCAACTGGTGTGCGTGAGAAGGTTACCTCAGCGTCCACAGGACGCACAACCGATCGCGTGGAGGGTTGTAGGCTAGGTACTGCACTAGCTGGTACGGCAGCAACCTTCTCCGCACGAAAGTCCTGCATCAGAGACGTAAGTTTAGACTGCATGTCTTGCAGTAGAGACCACTTAGGGTCTACGGGAGCAGGTGCGGCGACAGACGGTGTTACTGTCTGAAGCGGTACCGCTTTGCCTCTCTTAGGCGGTGAGCAGTCATCGGATGACGGCAACGAGTCCGAACTGACCCAGTGGCTACAACCGGGTCGTTGGACTTGTGCTGAAGGGACCGATTTACGTTTTAACGGTCGCGAGACCTTGGTCCAAAGTTTCTTGCGAGAAACACCTTCAGAAGACGAGGTATAAATGGGCTCTCTCGTCTTAGTTAGGTAGGAGCGATCTTGGGTAGATACGCCCGATACCACGGAGGGAACGTCTGTTCGCTGATAAAAGCCTCTCGAACCCATGCGTCGTACGACATTGCTTATCCCCTGGACTTGGGAGCTTGCAAGAGGTCCCGGACTAGGAGGACGACAGGCACGAACAGACGAACCCTCAAGCGCAACACTATCCACAACACTATCACTTGGCACTTTAGCACTTCCCACTGCACTTTGGCACTTAAGCTCCTTCACATCCACCATGAGCTGATTACGGTCACTAGCAAGGGACTCAACTCTCTCACCCAGAGCCTTGATGGCACGCATCATATCAGCCATCGATGGTCCCTGAGTGCCAGGAGAGGGGTTAGGAGCAACCACTACAGGGGAAGGAATAGGTTGTGGGGCATGAGGAGAGGATATATCAATAGAACGAGAAGAACTTCTCCTAACTCTATCTCTCTCTAGCCTACGTGTGTACTTTTGAAATTCGATAAAATCGAATTCCGAAAGGCCAACGCACTCCTCACACCGATCTTCCAATTGACAGGTTTTATCCCGACAATTGGAACAAACAGTGTGAGGGTCGATAGAAGCCTTCGGAAGACGCCTAGAACAGTCCCTAGCATTGCATTTCCTAAATTTGGGGACTTGTGAAGGGTCAGCCATTTTGAATTGGTCAAGGGAAATTCCAAAAAACGATCAAAAAGTCATCAACAAAGAATCCGTTATCAAAAAGAGTTCAAGGATTTGTGTGAAGAGAAACCCTGCACAGCGAAAGCTCAAAACTATAATATAGTACTTCACCAATTAGATGTGAAAAACTCCAGTTTAGCAACAGCGAGTAAAGTACGTCTTGTCGACACCTCGACAGAGAGAAAATTGAGTCTTTGTTTACATTGAGAGCTGGGTATCTGGTCGATAGATGACGCTGTTGGGCACACCCGCAACCTGTGTAGCGATCGCTGGCGAGTTTTTCCGTAGAGTTGTCTGTCGAGCAACAGAGTTGCAGCTATATAATCACCGGCTAAGTTAAATATTGAAAAACTTCAAATAATTATTCTAAACAGATTGAAATAAAGACTGTTAGTAAAAAATAGTAAATATGAATATAACCGATAAATGAACGGTAGTAATGTTTAAAAATCCAGGCCAGGATTAAATGGGATTTTAAGAGAAATAATAAAGAAAATGCATAAGAAACTATTTATAAATATGGGTACTGAGAAGTTTTTGTTACCACAACCTAAAGGCTTCATGAATTTCAAAGAATTGACCAAATGATGGAATCTATGGACAAAAGGTGAGAATAGAGGGCTAGGTCTCTAGCTGATCAAGGTTTATCATACACTTTTCAAAGTGACGTGTAATTTCCTAACTACACAAACCTCAGTTCTTTAATAGATTTATCATGAGGAGGAAGTCCCTGCAACCAAAACTGGCTGGTTTACTATCCTTTGAAATGTCTAAAGTACTTTTATCCTGTACAGGGAAGGAAGTGATGATTCTTAATGACCTACAACCTTGGCATGAAGATGTGGCAGGTGTTAGGTCACTACCTGAAACTGCTAGATATGAAGGCTGGATGTGTCATCATTATAAGAAACGGGTTTGCTTATATTTGACGATCCTTCCTTTCATCTAAGAGGATGAGAAAGATCCTTCTAAACTAAACCTATTTGTGAAAAGAGCTAGCTCGATCATGTGGCATAAAAGCAACTAACATCCAATTCATCAAATAACGGGAATGATCCATGAGGAAGCTAGGTTTGCTACAGGATCTGTTGTGATACTACCGCTAGTGTTATTGGGTCCTTTGACTGGCCAGACAAAATTACATTGGATCCCTCTCTCTGGTTACGGCTCATTTTTTCCTTGCCGACGCATACACCGAATAGTCTGGCCTATTCTTACCACATTCTCCTCTGTCCTCATACACCTGACAACACTGAAATCACCAAACAATTTATTTCCTTGTTTCCTTTCTCCACTGGGCTATTTTTCCCTGTTGGAGCCCTTGGGCTTATAGCATCTTACTTTTCCAACTAGGGTTATAGCCTACCTTGTAATAATAATAATAATAATAATAATAATAATAATAATAATAATAATAATATGATATTTTAATTATAAAATAAATTTTTGACTATACTTACCCGGTGAATATATAATAGCTGCAACTCTGTTGCTCGACAGACACATAGAGTACATAAAAACTCGCCAGCGATCGCTATACAGGTTGCGGGTGTGCCCACCAGCGCCAACTGTCGGCCAGATACCACTCTCGATGTAAACAAAACCTCATTTTCTTCTCATCCCACTGCGTCTCTATTGGGGAGGAAGGGAGGGTCGTTTAATTTATATATTCACCGGGTAAGTATATTCAAAAATTTATTTTATAATTAAAATGTTATTTTGATAATAAAATAAATTTTTGAATATACTTACCCGGTGATTATATAGCTGCAACTCTGTTGCCCGACAGACAACTCTAAGGTAAAAACTCGCCAGCGATCGCTACACAGGTTGCGGGTGTGCCCAACAGCGCCATCTGTCGTCCAGATACCCAGTACTCAATGTAAACAAAGACTCTATTTTCTCCTCGTCCCACTGCGTCTCTATTGGGGAGGAAGGGAGGGTCCTTTAATTATAATCACCAGGTAAGTATATTCAAAAATTTATTTTATTATCAAAATAACATTTTTCAATATTTAACTTAGCCGGTGATTATATAGCTGATTCACACCCAGGGGGGTGGGTAGAGACCAGCAATATATGTTTACACTTTAAAGAGCTAAGAGTTTTTATTTCATTTTAGAAGTTATCAAAATAACAAAAACAAAATAAATAGGTACCTGGTAAGGAAGTCGACTTGAACAATTACTCTGCCTTTTAAGTACGTCTTCCTTACGGAGCCTTGCAATCCTCTTAGGATGCTGAACGACCCCTAGGATCAGAAGTATCAAGGGTTGCAACCCATACAACAGGACCTCATCAAACCCCTAATCTAGGCGCTCTCAAGAAATGACTTTGACCACCCGCCAAATCAACCAGGATGCGAAAGGCTTCTTAGCCTTCCGGACAACCCAAAAAAACAACAATAAAAACATTTCAAGAGAAAGATTAAAAGGGTATGGAATTAGGGAATTGTAGTGGTTGAGCCCTCACCCACTACTGCACTCGCTGCTACGAATGGTCCCAGTGTGTAGCAGTCCTCGTAAAGAGACTGGACATCCTTTAGATAAAAAGACGCAAACACTGACTTGCTTCTCCAATAGGTTGCGTCCATTATACTTCGCAGAGATCTATTTTGCTTAAAGGCCACGGAAGTTGCGACAGCTCTAACTTCGTGTGTCCTTACCTTCAGCAATGCTTGGTCTTCCCCACTCAGATGGGAATGAGCTTCTCGTATTAACAGTCTGATAAAGTAGGATAAAGCATTCTTTGACATAGGCAAAGATGGTTTCTTAACTGAACACCATAAAGCTTCTGATTGGCCTCGTAAAGGTTTAGTTCGCTTTAAATAGAACTTAAGAGCTCTCAAAGGGCATAAGACTCTTTCTAGTTCATTGCCTACCATATTCGATAAGCTGGGAATATCGAACGATTTCGGCCAAGGTCGAGAAGGTAGCTCATTTTTGGCTAGAAAACCAAGTTGTAGGGAACATGTAGCTTTTTCTGACGAAAATCCGATGTTCTTGCTGAAGGCATGAATCTCACTGACTCTTTTAGCTGTGGCTAAGCATACCAGGAAAAGAGTCTTTAAGGTGAGATCTTTCAGGGAGGCTGAATGTAGCGGCTCAAACCTGTCTGACATGAGGAATCTTAGTACCACGTCTAAATTCTAACCAAGTGTAACCAAACGACGCTCCTTCGTGGTCTCAAAAGACTTAAGGAGGTCCTGTAGATCTTTATTGTTGGAAAGATCTAAGCCTCTATGCCGGAAGACCGATGCCAACATGCTTCTGTAGTCCTTGATAATGGGAGCTGAAAGTGATCGTTCTTTTCTCAGGTATAAGAGAAAGTCAGCTATTTGAGCTACAGAGGTACTGGTCGAGGATACAGATACTGACTTGCACCAGTTTCGGAAGACTTCCCACTTCGATTGGTAGACTCTAAGGGTGGATGTTCTCCTTGCTCTAGCAATCGCCCTGGCTGCCTCCTTCGAAAAGCCTCTAGCTCTCGAGAGTCTTTCGATAGTCTGAAGGCAGTCAGACGAAGAGCGTGGAGGCTTTGCTGTACCTTCTTTACGTGTGGCTGACGTAGAAGGTCCACCCTTAGAGGAAGACTTCTGGGAACGTCTACTAGCCATCGAAGTACCTCGGTGAACCATTCTCTCGCGGGCCAGGGGGAGCAACTAGCGTCAACCTTGTCCCTTCGTGAGAGGCGAACTTCTGCAGTACCTTGTTGACAATCTTGAATGGTGGGAATGCGTATAGATCTAGATGTGACCAATCTAGAAGAAAGGGATCTATATGTATTGCTGCTGGGTCTGGGACTGGTGAGCAATATATTGGGAGCCTCTTGGTCAGCGAGGTTGCAAAGAGATCTATGGTTGGTTGGCCCCAAGTGGCCCAAAGTCTCTTGCATACATCCTTGTGGAGGGTCCATTCTGTTGGAATTACTTGACCCTTCCGACTGAGACAATCTGCCATGACATTCAAGTTGCCTTGGATGAACCTCGTTACTAGGGATATGTTTTGACCTTTTGACCAGATGAGCAGGTCCCTTACGATCTCGTACAACGTCAGTGAGTGGGTCCCTCCTTGCTTGGAGATGTACGCCAAGGCAGTGGTGTTGTCCGAGTTCACTTCCACCACTTTGCCTTGAAGGAGAGACCTGAAGCTTTTCAAGGCCAGATGTACTGCCAATAGCTCCTTGCAGTTGATATGCATTATCTTCTGACTCGAGTTCCATAGTCCCGAACATTCCCGACCGTCTAATGTCGCGCCCCAGCCTACGTCCGATGCGTCCGAGAAGAGAACGTGGTTGGGAGTCTGAACAGCCAGGGGAAGACCCTCTCTTAGGCTGATACTGTCCTTCCACCAAGTCAGGCAAGACTTCATCTTCTCGGAAATGGGGATCGAGACCGCTTCTAGCGTCTTGTCCTTTTTCCAGTGAAATGCTAGGTGGTATTGAAGAGGACGGAGGTGTAGTCTTCCTAATGACACAAACTGTTCCAGGGATGATAGCGTCCCTATCAGACTCATCCACTTCCTGACTGAACATCGTTCCTTCTTCAGCATGTTCTGGATGCATAACTGGGCTTGGCTTGTTCTGGGGGCCGACGGAAAAGCCCGAAAAGCTAGACTGTGAATCTCCATCCCTAAATACACAATAGTTTGGGATGGGACCAGTTGAGACTTTTCCATATTGACAAGGAGACCCAATTCCTTGGTCAGATCTAGAGTCCACTTTAGATCCTTCAGACAGCGACGACTGGAAGAAGCTCTGAGAAGCCAGTCGTCCAAAAAGAGGGAGGCTCGGATGTCCGCTAAATGAAGGAATTTGGCTACATTCCTCATCAGCCTCGTAAACACAAGAGGAGCTGTGCTTAGGCCAAAGCACAGGGCTTGAAATTGGTAGACAACCTTTTCGAAAACGAATCTCAGAAAAGGTTGGGAGTCCGGGTGGATGGGGACGTGGAAGTAGGCGTCCCTTAAGTCTAAAGAGACCATCCAGTCTTCCCTTCTGACCGCTGCTAAGACCGACTTCGTGGTCTCCATGGAGAACGTCTGCTTTGTGACAAAGACATTCAGAGCACTGACGTCTAACACCGGCCTCCACCCTCCTGTCTTCTTTGACACCAAGAAGAGTCGGTTGTAGAATCCCGGAGATTGAAGGTCCGAGACTTTGACCACCGCTCCCTTCTCTAGTAAAAGAGACACCTCCTGTTTCAAGGCTCGTCTCTTGTCTTCCTCTCTGTACCTGGGAGAGAGATCGATGGGAGACGTTGCTAGAGGGGGTTTCCGTACAAACGGGATCTTGTACCCCTCTCTGAGCAACTTCACAGATTGTGCGTCTGCGCCTCTCCTTTCCCAGGTCTGCCAGAAGTTCTTGAGTCTGGCTCCCACTGCTGTCTGAAGAAGCTGGTTCCTTTCTTCCTTCCTCGTTTCCCTTCGGCACGAGCACCTCCTCTGCTGGAGGCTCTGCCACGAAAGGGCGGAATAAAACGGGACGCTGGAGTGTCCATCCTTGGTCTAGCTGACAAGGTAGGCAAAGGGGTAGCTTTGCGAGCGGAGGACGCAACAAGATCGTGAGTGTCCTTCTGTATCAATGAAGCGGCTATTTCCTTAATCAAGTCTTCTGGAAAAAGGCACTTGGAAAGAGGAGCAAAAAGAAGCTCGGATCTCTGGCACGGCGTAACTCCAGCAGAAAGGAATGAGCATAGGTTTTCACGCTTTTTAAGGACTCCGGACACAAATGATGCAGCAAGCTCATTAGACCCATCACGTATGGCCTTGTCCATGCAGGACATAATGAGCAAGGAAGTCTCTTTCTCTGTCGGAGAGATCTTTCTGCTTAGGGCTCCTAGACACCAGTCTAAGAAGTTAAAAACTTCGAAGGCCCTAAAGATACCTTTCAAAAGGTGGTCCAGGTCCGAAGATGACCAACATATCTTTGAGCGTCTCATGGCAAGGCGGCGGGGAGAGTCTACGAGGCTTGAGAAGTCGCCCTGGGCAGAGGCAGGAACTCCCAAGCCGATACCTTCTCCCGTGGCATACCAGACGCTCGATCTAGAAGAGAGTCTAGCAGGGGGAAACGTAAAGGCTGTCTTCCCTAAACTCTTCTTGGACTGCAGCCATTCTCCTATCACCCGCAAAGCTCTCTTGGAAGAGCGTGCGAGGACGAGTCTAGTAAAGGCAGGAGTGGTAGACGGCATGCCTAACACAAACTCTGATGGAGGAGAACGAGGAGCCACAGAAACAAACTGGTCCGGAAACAACTCTTTGAAAATGGCTAAAACTTTCCTAAAGTCCAAAGAGGGTTGAGAAGACTTAGGCTCGTCCAATTCTGATTGTGGTTCATCTATGTGTGCAGCAACATCATCATCAGAAAGTCCCTCATCCGATAACTGATGAGGAAACGGCAACGGAGTGGGTAACGGCTGGTGCGCTGAGTCCGGTCGCACGGGTGCATGCGTGACTGAGCCGGACGCAACGTCATGGAACTGCTGCCCAGCCTGTGAGCTGGCAACAACCATGGTAGCGCGGGGACGCACAGCGTCTACTCCAGACTGTCTGGACTGATGTGGGTGCGCAGTGGAAACCACACTGGTAGCGGAGGTTGACGCACCGCGTCAAAGCAAAGCAACTCTGATGGTTGTTGTACCTCCCGAACGTCAACGGAGACCTCCGTGCGTCGCTTAACGTCAACATGCGGCTGGCAGATCACACTGGAACGCATGGGTGGCGGAACTCTCTCAACTGGAGTGCGTGAGAAGGTAACCTCAGCGTCCACAGGACGCACAACCGAAGGTGGGGAAGGTTGTAGGTTAGGAACTGCACTAGCTGGTGCGGCAGCAACCTTCTCCGCACGAAAGTCCTGCATTAAAGACGTCAGTTTAGACTGCATGTCTTGCAGTAGAGACCACTTAGGGTCTACAGGAGCAGGTGCGGCGACAGACGGTGTTACTGTCTGAAGCGGTACCGCTTTGCCTCTCTTAGGCGGGGTGCAGTCATCGGATGACGGCACCGAGTCCGAACTGACCCAGTGGCTACAACCGGGCCGTTGGACTTGCGCTGAAGGGCCCGACTTGCGTTTAAGTGGTCGTGAGACCTTGGTCCAGGGTTTCTTGCGAGAAACACCTTCCGCAGACGAGGTATTTATGGGCTCTCTCGTCTGAGTTAGGTAGGGGCGATCTTGGGTAGATACGCCCGATACCACGGAGGGAACGTCTGTTCGCTGATTAAAGCCTCTCGAACCCATTTGTCGTACGACATTGCTTCTCCCCTGGACTTGGGAGCTTGCAAGAGGTCCCGGACTAGGAGGACGACAGGCACGAACAGACGAACCCTCAAGCGCAACACTATCCACAACACTATCACTTGGTTGACGCACAGCGTCCACTTTAGCACTTCCCACAGCACTTTTGCACTTGAGCTCCTTCACATCCGCCATGAGCTGATTACGGTCACTAGCAAGTGACTCAACTCTCTCACCCAGAGCCTGAATGGCACGCATCATATCAGCCATCGAAGGTTCCTGAGTGCTAGGAGGGGGGTTAGGAGCAACCACTACAGGGGAAGGAAAAGGTTGTGGGGCATGAGGAGAGGAAAAATCAATAGAACGAGAAGAACTTCTCCTAACTCTATCTCTCTCTAGCCTACGTGTATACTTTTGGAATTCGATAAAATCGAATTCCGAAAGCCCAACGCACTCCTCACACCGATCTTCCAATTGACAGGTTTTATCCCGACAATTGGAACAAACAGTGTGAGGGTCGATAGAAGCCTTCGGAAGATGCCTTGAACAGTCCCTAGCATTGCACTTCCTAAATTTTGGGACTTGTGAAGGGTCAGCCATTTTGAATTGGTCAAAGGGAAATTCAAAAACTATCAAAAAGTCATCAACAAAGAATCCGTTATCAAAAAGAGTTCAAGGATTTGTGAAGAGAAAACCTGCACAGCGAAAGCTCAAAACCAGAATAAAGTACTTCACCAATTAGTTGTGAAAAAACTCCAGTTTAGCAACAGCGAGTAAGTACGTCTTGTCGATAGCACGACAGAGAGAAAATTGGGTCTTTGTTTACATTGAGTACTGGGTATCTGGACGACAGATGGCGCTGTTGGGCACACCCGCAACCTGTGTAGCGATCGCTGGCGAGTTTTTACCTTAGAGTTGTCTGTCGGGCTACAGAGTTGCAGCTATATAATCACCGGCTAAGTTAAATATTGAAAAATATAATTTTTAAATATTTAACTTAGCCGGTGAATATATAATAGCTGATTCACACCCAAGGAGGTGGGTAGAGACCAGAGTTAAATATGTTTACATCGAATAAGCTAAGAGTTTTTTATTTCATTTTGACAGTTATCAATATAACAAAACCAAAATAAATAGGTACCTGGTAAGGAAGTCGACTTAGACGATTACTCTGCCTTGTAAGTATGTCTTCCTTACGGAGCCCAGCGATCCTCTTAGGATGCTGACAGACCCCCAGGAGCTGAAGTATCAAGGGCTGCAACCCATACAACAGGACCTCATCAAACCCCTAATCTGGGCGCTCTCAAGAAATGACTTTGACCACCCGCCAAATCAACCAGGATGCGAAAGGCGTCTTAGCCTTCCGGACAACCCATAAAAACAACATTAAAACATTTCAAGAGACAGATTAAAAGGATATGGAATTAGGGAATTGTAGTGGTTGAGCCCTCAGCCACTACTGCACTCGCTGCTACGAATGGTCCCAGTGTGTAGCAGTTCTCGTAAAGAGACTGGACATCTTTCAAGTAAAATGACGCGAACACTGACTTGCTTCTCCAATAGGTTGCGTCCATAATACTTTGCAGAGATCTATTTTGCTTAAAGGCCACGGAAGTTGCTACAGCTCTAACCTCGTGCGTCTTAACCTTAAGCAAAGATCGGTCTTCCTCACTCAAGTGTGAATGAGCTTCTCGTATTAACAATCTGATAAAATATGACAAAGCATTCTTTGACATAGGCAAGGATGGTTTCTTAACCGAACACCATAATGCTTCAGATTGGCCTCGTAAAGGTTTAGTACGAGCTAAGTAAAACTTAAGAGCTCTAACAGGGCATAAGACTCTTTCTAGTTCATTGCCTACGATCTCCGATAAGCTAGGAATATCGAAAGATTTAGGCCAAGGACGAGAAGGTAGCTCATTTTTGGCTAGGAAACCAAGTTGCAGAGAACAAGTAGCTTTTTCTGACGAAAACCCGATGTTCTTGCTGAAGGCATGAAGCTCACTGACTCTTTTAGCCGAGGCTGAGCATACCAGGAAAAGTGTCTTAAGCGTGAGATCTTTCAGGGAGGCTGACTGTAAAGGCTCAAACCTGTCTGACATAAGGAATCTTAGGACCACATCTAAATTCCACCCAGGAGTAGCCAAACGATGCTCCTTAGAGGTCTCGAAAGACTTAAGGAGGTCTTGCAGATCTTTATTGTTGGAAAGATCTAAGCCTCTATGCCGGAAGACCGAGGCCAACATGCTTCTGTAGCCCTTGATAGTAGGAGCTGAAAAGGATCGTACTTTTCTCAGGTATAAGAGAAAATCAGCTATTTGGGCTACAGAGGTACTGGTCGAGGATACGGAAACTGACTTGCACCAGTCTCGGAAGACTTCCCACTTCGATTGGTAGACTCTAATGGTAGACGCTCTCCTTGCTCTAGCAATCGTACTGGCTGCCTCCTTCGAAAAGCCTCTAGCTCTCGAGAGTCTTTCGATAGTCTGAAGGCAGTCAGACGAAGAGCGTGGAGGCTTTGGTGTACCTTCTTTACGTGTGGCTGATGTAGAAGGTCTACTCTTAGAGGAAGACTTCTAGGAACGTCTACTAGCCATCGAAGTACCTCGGTGAACCATTCTCTCGCGGGCCAGAGGGGAGCAACTAACGTCAACCTTGTCCCTTCGTGAGAGGCGAATTTCTGCAGTACCTTGTTGACAATCTTGAATGGTGGGAATGCATAAAGATCTAGATGTGACCAATCTAGGAGGAAGGCATCTATATGTATTGCTGCTGGGTCCGGGACTGGAGAGCAATAGATTGGAAGCCTCTTGGTCAGCGAGGTTGCAAAGAGATCTATGGTGGGTTGACCCCAAGTCGCCCAAAGTCTCTTGCACACACCCTTGTGGAGGGTCCATTCGGTTGGAATTACTTGACCTTTCCGACTGAGACAATCTGCTAGGACGTTCAAGTCGCCCTGGATGAACCTCGTTACTAGGGAGATGCCTCGATCTTTTGACCAGATGAGCAGGTCCCTTACGACCTCGTACAAAGTCAGTGAGTGGGTACCGCCCTGTTTGGAAATGTACGCCAAGGCCGTGGTGTTGTCCGAGTTTACCTCCACCACCTTGCCTCGAAGGAGATTCTCGAAGCTTATCAAGGCCAGATGAACCGCCAAAAGCTCCTTGCTGTTGATATGCATGCTCCTGACTCGAGTTCCACAGACCTGAGCATTCCTGACCATCCAGCGTCGCGCCCCAGCCCAAGTCCGATGCGTCCGAGAAGAGAACGTGGTTAGGAGTCTGAACAGCCAGGGGAAGACCCTCTCGTGGGCTGATATTGTCCTTCCACCAAGTCAGACAAGACTTTATCTTTTTGGAAATCGGGATCGAGACCGCCTCTAGCGTCTTGTCCTTTTTCCAGTGAAAAGCCAGATGGAATTGGAGAGGTCGGAGGTGTAGCCTTCCTAGCGAGACAAATTGCTCCAGGGATGACAGCGTTCCTACCAGACTCATCCACCGCCTGACTGAGCAGCGTTCTTTCTTCAGCATCTTCTGGATGGAGAGCAGGGCTTGATCTATTCTGGGGGCCGACGGAAAAGCCCGAAAAGCTTGACTGTGAATCTCCATCCCTAAATACAGAATAGTTTGGGATGGGACCAGCTGTGACTTTTCCAAGTTGACTAGGAGTCCCAATTCCTTGGTCAGATCTAGAGTCCAATTGAGATCCTTCAGACAGCGATGACTGGAAGAGGCTCTGAGAAGCCAGTCGTCCAAATAAAGGGAGGCTCGGATGTCCGATAAGTGGAGGAATTTTGCCACATTCCTCATAAGCCTCGTAAACACAAGAGGAGCTGTGCTTAGGCCAAAGCACAGGGCCCGAAACTAGTACACCACTTCGTCGAAGACGAATCTCAGAAAAGGTTGGGAATCTGAGTGAATGGGGATGTGGAAGTAGGCGTCCCTTAGGTCTAGAGAGACCATCCAGTCTTCCTTTCTGACCGCTGCTAGGACTGACTTTGTGGTCTCCATGGTAAACTTCGTTTTTGTGACAAAGACATTCAGAGCACTGACGTCTAGCACCGGTCTCCAACCTCCTGTCTTCTTTGATACTAGGAAGAGACGGTTGTAAAACCCCGGTGATTGAAGGTCCGAGACTTTGACCACCGCTCCCTTCTCTAGCAAAAGAGACACTTCCAGTTTCAGGGCTTGTCTCTTTTCTTCCTCTCGGTACCTGGGAGAGATATCGATGGCGGACGTCGCTAGAGGAGGTGTGCATACAAAAGGGATTTTGTACCCCTCTTTGAGCAACCTCACAGATTGTTGATCTGCCCCTCTCTTCTCCCAGGCTTGCCAGAAGTTCTTGAGTCTGGCACCTACTGCTGTCTGAAGTTGCGGGCAGTCAGACTCTGCCCTTAGAGGACTTGGATCCTTTCCTCTTCCCTCTCTTCCCTTCGGCACGAGCACCTCCCCTGCTGGAGGCTCTGCCACGAAAGGGCGGGATAAACCTGGACGCTGGAGTGTCTATCCTAGGTCTAGCAGACAAGGCAGGCAAGGGGGGAGCTTTTCGAGCCGAGGACGCAACTAGATCGTGGGTGTCCTTCTGCACTAAAGACAAGGCAATTTCCTTAACCAAGACTTCAGGAAACAAGCACTTAGACAAGGGCGCAAAGAGTAGCTCAGATCTTTGGCATGGCGTCACTCCAGCTGACAGAAAAGAGCACAGAGACTCTCGTTTCTTAAGGACTCCGGACGTGAATGAAGCGGCAAGCTCGTTGGACCCATCACGGACGGCCTTGTCCATGCAGGACATAATGAGTAAGGAAACATCCCTATCGGCAGAAGAGATTTTCCTACTCAGGGCTCCTAAACACCAGTCCAGGAAGTTAAAAACTTCAAACGCCCTAAAAATGCCTTTAAGAAGGTGGTCCAGGTCCGAGGAAGACCAACAAATCTTCGAGCGTCTCATGGCAAGGCGGCGGGGAGAGTCTACAAGACTTGAGAAGTCGCCCTGGGCAGAGGCAGGAACTCCCAAGCCGAGAACTTCTCCCGTGGCATACCAGACGCTCGATCTAGACGAGAGTTTAGATGGGGGGAAGGCAAATGCCGTCTACCCTAAACTCCTCTTGGTCTCTAACCAATCGCCTAACAGCCGTAAAGCTCTCTTGGATGAGCGAGAGAGAACGAGTTTAGTAAAGGCAGGCATGGTAGCAGGAACGCCTAAGACAAACTCTAACGGCGGCGAACGAGGAGCCACAGAATTAAAGTGATCAGGGAACAACTCTTTAAAAACAGCCATGACTTTTCTAAAGTCCAAGGATGGTTGAACTGCTTTAGGCTCATCTAGTTCTGAAGGCTGATCCTCAGGATGTGGTTCAGCAACGTCCTCATCTGACAGTTCCTCATCCGATAACTGATGAGAAAACAGCAAAGGTGTAGGCAACGTTTGACTCGCAGAGTCCGGTCGCACTGGTGCATACGTGACGGAGCCGGACGCAGCGTCCTGGAACTGCTGAACAGTCTGGGAACTGTCAACAACAACAGGAGCGCGAGGACGCACAGCATCCACCCGAGACTGTTTAGACCGTCTGGGTTGTGCAGTCAAAACCGTACCGGGTTGCGGAGGTTGACGCACCGCGTCAAAACAAGTCAACTCTGATGGTTGATGAACGTCCTGAACGTCACCAATCACATCAGTGCGTTGCCTAACGTCAACGTGCGGCTGGAAATCCACACTGGGTCGCGGCGGTGGAGGTACCACCCCAACTGGTTGACGCGAGAAAGCTACATCAACGTCAATAGGACGCACAACAGAACGCTTGGATGGCTGATGGCCAGTAGGTTCAACGGAAACCTTCTCAGCATAGTAGTCCTCCATCAAGGACGCAAGCTTGGACTGCATGTCTTGCAGTAACACCCATTTAGGGTCTACGCAAGCAGGTGCGGTAACAGACGGGGTTAACGAATGAGACGGCACAACTTTGCCTCTCTTAGGCGTCGAGCAGTCATCAGATGACGGCAACGGGTCCGAACTGTCCCAGTGGCTACAACCGGGACGTTGGACTTGTCCTGAAGGGACCGACTTACGCTTCAAAGGTCTGGAGACCTTGGTCCAAGGTTTCTTACGAGAAACACCTTCGGACGACGAGGTAAAAATGGGCTCTCTCGTCTTACGTTGGTAGGGGCGATCTTGGAGAGATACGCCTGATACCATAGAGGGAACGTCTGTTCGCTGATCAAGGCCTCTCGAACCCATGAGTCGTACGACATTGCTTCTCCCCTGGGCTTGGGAGCTTGCAAGAGGTCCCGGACTAGGTGGACGACAGGCACAAACAGACGAACCCTCGAGCGCAACACTGTTCACAACACTTTGCGTAACACTAGGCACTTTGACACTATCCGCCGTGGCACTTTAGCACTTGAGTTCCTTTACGTCCGCCATGAGTTGATTTCGGTCACTTGCTAAGGCCTCAACTCTCTCCCCCAAGGCATGTATAGCACGCATCATGTCTTACATAGACGGTTCCTGAGTGCTAGGAGGGGGGTTAGGAACAACCACTACAGGGGAAGGATTAGGTTCAGGGGCATGTGGAGAGGAAAAATCTACCGACCTAGAAGAACTTCTCCTTACCCTATCTCTCTCTAGTCTGCGTGTGTATTTATCAAATTCGATAAAATCGAATTCCGAAAGGCCCACGCATTCCTCACACCGATCTTCCAATTGACAGGTTTTACCCCGACAATTGGAACAAACAGTGTGAGGGTCGAGAGAAGCCTTTGGAAGACGCCTATGACAGTCCCTAGCATTACATTTTCTAAACTTGGGAACTTGAGAAGGGTCAGCCATTTTGAATTAGTCAAGGGAAAATTCCAAAAAACGATCTAAGTCATCAACAATTAATCCGATTCAAAAAAGAGTTCAAGGATTTATTTGAAGAAAAACACCTGTACTGCGAAAGCTCAAACCAAATTAAAGTACTTCACCAAATATGATGGGAAAAACTCCAGGTTCAACAGCGAGTAAAGTACATCTTGTCGACACGTCGACAGAGAAGAAATTGAGGTTTTGTTTACATCGAGAGTGGTATCTGGCCGACAGTTGGCGCTGGTGGGCACACCCGCAACCTGTATAGCGATCGCTGGCAAGCTTTTATGTAAGTGTCTTCGAGCAACAGAGTTGCAGCTATTATATATTCACCGGCTAAGTTAAATATTTAAAAAATAATAATGATAATAATAATAATAATAATCCAAGGATACACGTATTTAGGGACATGGGTATTCTGTACTCCAGTTGGTAATGGGTGTAGAAGATTATCGGTCGATACCAGTCTCTGTCTTCAGGAGCTGTGCCCAACAGGTTCTCCCTGAGCTGGGAAAAATTTAGTCCTCTCCTGATGGAAGGCAAGTTGTTTTGATCTCTGCTAGAAATCTCTTGAAGGGAGGAAATGAAAGAGGACTTGATATTGCAAGCATCTGAATTTTAGGTCCTAAACATTACTCCTGAACCAAGGTGACAAAGATCTTTTATCATCCAGAATGGCTTGTGACACAGGGAAACCATATCAACACAAACAATGGAGATTAAAAAGCAGAACCTTCAGCATTTTTTTTTTGTAGATCACTCATGAGCGGTAGAAGCGACTGACAGGACAATGTCTAAAATACTGACTATATATACTTATGTTCAGAGCACAATCCCCTTTCCACCCAAGCAAGGACCATGGATGGCCAGGCAATGGCTGCTGATGACTCAGCAGATAGGCATCCAGGGTCCACCTAAACTCCCTATCCCTAAAGGTTGTGGACAATACTGGGCAAGATATGTCATTTCTTACCTTCTCAGCAGGGCTTAAGGCAGTAAGAAGACAGTTTAGAAGGTCGAAGACCTATCTTCCGCACATCACAAGTGTCCAAGTGTAATCGCTGAAGCGATCTGTGAACTTCTAAGCAAAAAGTTCAAGTTCCATCGGTGTAAGCCCCCTAGAAGCTCCTCAATTCTAGACGAGTCTTGTGAAGTCTAGACTTAGGTCTTAAAAGTAAACTTGATTAGAGGGTTTCCCGGTATCTTTCACTGCAAAGTTTGAGGAATTTCTCTGATGACGGACATAAGAAAACAGCTGATCCAGATACCATCAGCACGTGGCCGATTGGGAATGATTGAGGAGATGCTGAATAATTGATGAAATGAGACGATGGGTGGAAAGAGTAAGCGTCTAAAATTCCCAGGAAGAAAGGGCCCTCAATTGTTGCTGACAAACTTGGAATGAAGGGAAAACTAGAAGTTTCTTGTTCAGCTGACATGGGGAATAGATGGAAAAAACTTTAACTTTTCCGACATACCATGATGTAGGAATCACAACTGAACCTTATACTGAGTCCCGGTAGACTGAGTATGCTGGCAGAAAGCTCCTCCTCGATGAGAGTGCGGCCACTGACCCATTGTTTACGCAATTCTTCCGTGGATCATATCTTTGGAATACATAAGATATTCAGGTGGGTGCTCATCCCTTCCCTGATAAATCTGTGCTCCTTGGATTATCTGGAAGAGTGGAGTTCCCGCGATAAGGATAGTCATGCCACAACATTGGTTGCTTGCTGATCAGTAGTGCTACGAGAACTACAAAAGCAATTGTTGAGAGCCTTTCGTGAGGAACTACCCTTTCTGCCAAATGAAATTAGGCTTGACAACAACTTAAGAATGAGTGCAAAGGCCTCCCTAATTCTATTTTCAGTCTTGAAGATCTCAGGTTTTGTAGGTGACGGACTAAAATCAGATGTCATAGGGTAAATGATTCTTTCTCAACATTCTTCAAAGAACCCAAGACATTCCTCGACCACCTGGAGCGTGGAACAGGGAAATTCTCTGAAAAAAAGCTAGAGTGAACATGTGTATTCTGGTTTCCTTAAATAACTGAACTGCTGCTGGCTTTCTGAGGCTAAGGGACACAGTCTTAACCTCGCGAGTGCCTGTCCTGGGATGCATAGGATTCTTGCCGACACTTGTACTACCATAATGCGGGTTTTTAGTGCTTGTCTTTCCAGTATGAATACTGAGCTAGGACCTGAGGAATCCCTTGTTCCAAGCACTATCAAGCAGATGAGATGGAAGATCTTGGTGCTGATAGGTAAAATATTTTTCAAATTTTGAGGTGTGTTCCTATAAAAACAAAGAGTGGGAAGCTCTCATGTCCAGTGTCGGATGATCCAGGAGCAGGAACGGTCTCATCGTGTCCCAAGATCTCTAGCGTTGAAAGATCTAGTTGGGAGCGCTGGAAAGAAGCCAATAACAGGAGACTTGTGAACGTTCCCTGGCGACTCAAAAGTGATGATTACCCGAAGAACAAGCGAAAGTAACTATTATGTGGTTTTCAGTAGTAGGGTTTGCATTCCTGTGGTATCCGATTGCATTGCTATTGGTCGCATGGATTTATTGATCAAGGGTGCGTTTGATCCCATGGAAATGACAATCGTGCAGAACTAGCACGAGATGGTTGAGATACTACCACTAGAGAGTTATGTGGTCTTTTGACTCCCCTGACAGTACTGCATTGGATCCTTCTCTCTAGTTACGGTTCACTTTCCTTTGCCTACACATACATGGAATAGTCAGGCCTATTCTTTACAGATTCTCCTCTGTCCTCATTCACCTGACAACACTGAGATTACCAAAAAATTCTTTTTCACCCAAGGGGTTAACTACTGCACTGTAATTGTCCAGTGGCTACTTTCCTCTCGGTAAGAGTAGAAGAGACTCTTTAGCTGTGGTAAGCAGCTGTTCTAGGAGAAGGACACTCCAAAATCAAACCATTGTTCTCTAGTTTTGAGTAGTGCCATAGCCTCTGTACCATGGGCTACCATTGTCTTGGGTTAGAGTTCTCTTGCTTGAGGGTACACTCAGGCACACTATTCTATCTCGTTTCTCTTCCTTTTGTTTTGTTAAAGTTTTCATAGTTTATATAGGAAATATTTATTTAAATGTCATTGTTCTTAAAATATATTTTTCCTTGTTTCCTTTCGTCGCTGGGCTATTTTCCTTGTTGGGGTCCCTGGGCTTATATCATCTTGCTTTTGCAACTAGGGTTGTAGCTTAGCAAGTAATAATAATAATAATAATAATAATAATAATAATAATAATAATAGAGGGGAGAGCACGCAACCATATGGTTCCTATAAAAAACCAACATGAAGGGAAGAACACAAGGAAACTTCAGCAACCGTCAAGGGAAGATTCGTAGCCCGTACAAGATATGAGAACAATCAGATTTCTCTTTCACTGGTATCAATGACTGGAAAAGTACTGAAGAACTGGTTTGATGCATTCAACCGAGAGTTGTTCAAATAGCACATAGAAAACCAATCGAGAGTTGTCCAAATAGCACATAGAAAACCAATCGAGAGTTGTCCAAATAGCACATAGAAAACCAATCGAGGGTTGTCCAAATAGCACATAGAAAACCAATCGAGAGTTGTCCAAATGGCACATAAAGAACTGTAGGAATGTGCAACCTAATGTACGATATATTTTCCCAGTTATGTGTACCTCTTTGTACGGAGTTCGGGCAACTACACTAGGACAGTACTCGCTCATCCCTTGATCTGTACTCATCTCTTGAACATTAAAGGAATCAACTATTGCCGAGTACGTCTTAACCTACTTACATGGTGCAGTGGTTCTCTTTCCACAGCAGGACCTACAAGATGCTAAGACGAGGCCATCACAATATACCCAGGGGCACTGCAAGCAGGAACACAACACCGGCACGCCGGCGCACCGAGGGACAGGACTTGTTACAGGCTTTGGTTGGCCTCATGGCACAAGGAAGACCACATGGATCAGCCTCAGCAGGTGTTAGGACGATGTGCCCAGATAAGTGCACCTACGAGATGATACAAAGCAGTTTTCGAGAATGGTGTTGCTCTATGAGTGATTGGCTGGCCTTAGGAAACGTTTCAGGAGATTGATCGATTTATGAAATTTTTGGCCCGAAGCCAAACGCCGGAGTTGCAAGGTCACTCAGCGCATATATATCTTTTAGTATAGAATATAAGTATATAAATATAAGTAAAACATAATTAAATTAAATCTATACAACAGGTTAAAATTTAAAATCACAATAACACCATAGATCTATAACTCATAAAAAAATACCAATTTCTTTTAAAAACTATACAACCTGCTCCAATGGAGCACTCTCACCTAAAATTTCCCCAAGGGACATATTGATTAAACGATTTTTCCTACGTTGACATCTAAAAACAGTACAGGACACTAAAATATGTTCAACGGTTATATCTACTTAGCAAGCAGAGAAGCGAGGAGTCTGCTTATCCGCCCCACCTGCCATCAGATACCTATGAGCATAATGTGGGTGCCCTATACGTAAAAGTGTTAAAACAATACTAGATCTTCTGTCCACCTGTAAATGCGACCATGGTTGGACAGAAAGCCTAATTGACTTTAATTTAAAATCATTATTTAAATTAGACCAGTTGGCCTACCACTGGTCTCTACAATAAAACCTAATAGTAGTTTTAAAATCGGAAACTGGGACATCCATGTTGGAAATGTGAATAAGCCTAGTAACGTCGGCTCGCTCATTTCCTACAATTCCAACATGGGACTGAACACAGCAAAAACTTAAATCGTAAAATGCTTTCTATTTACTAATATATAAAACCAATCCTGTATCTCTTGAACCAAATGATGTCAAGAGACTAAACTTCTTAATGCTAATAAAACACTCAATGAGTCGGTAAAAATAGTAAAAATCGTATTAGAAAAATTATTATAAAAAAATTAATTTCAAAGCAGCCAAAACTGCCAACAGTTCTGCCGTAAAAATAGAGGAACTTGACAGAAGCATTTTTTAATTATATTTTCAATTGTCACTAGCTCTAGCGAGTTTTTCGATAGTCTGAAGGCAGCCAGACGTAGAGCTCGGAGGTTTAGATGATTTCGGGCCAAGTGAGGTTGTCTGAGAAGATGGGGTCTTATGGGAAGGCTTCTCGGGAAATCCACCATCCATTCCAGTACCTCTGGAAACCAGCTCCTTGACGGCCAGAACGGAGCTATCAGTGTCATTCTGGTCTCTTCGTGGGAAATGAACTTCTGAATCACTTTGTAAAGGATCTTGAACGGAGGGAAAGCATAAACCTCCATGTGTGACCAGTTCATCAGAAAGGCGTCTATGTGCAAGGCTTCGGGATCCGGAACCGGAGAGCAGTAACACTCCAGCCTTTTTGTCTTTGCGGTGGCAAAGAGATCCACGAGAGGATGACCCCATAACCGCCACAGATTCTTGCAGACGTCCGGGTGTAAAATCCACTCTGTGGAGAGAACCTGACCTCCCCTGCTGAGTCTGTCTGCGCTCACATTGTTGACCCCCTGGATGAATCGAGTTAAAAGAGTCACCTTCCTTTCCTCTGCCCAAAACGAGAAGAAGTCTTGCAATCTCGTACAGAGGCCAAGAGTGGGTTCCGCCTTGTTTCACAATATAGGCCAGAGCTGTTGTGCTGTCCGCATTAACTTGAACCACTTTGCCCCTGACCTGCTTCTCGAAGCCTATGAGAGCCAGATGAATAGCCAAAAGCTCCTTTTGATTGATGTGGAGAGATGTTTGCTCCACAGTCCAAGTCCCCGAAAGCTCCTTCTTCTCTAGAGTGGCTCCCCACCCCGAGTTGGAGGCGTTGGAACACAACACGAGGTCTGGGCTCTTCTAAAGTAAAGACAAGCCTTCTTTCAGTCTGGGCTCGTTGTACCCCCATTGAAGATGAGACTTGATGGAAACCGAGATGGGAATGCAATCCCTGTCAAGGTTGTCCCCTTTCTTCCAATGGCGATTGAGATGAAACTGAAGAGGACGCAAGTGCAACCTCCCCAGGGTCACGATCTTCTCTAATGATGAGAGAGTCCCCAGAAGGCTCATCCAATCTCTTACGGAGCAAAGTTCTCTCTTCAGGAAAGTTTGGACTTTTAGGAGGGCTGCCTGAATTCTCACCGACGACGGAAAAGCCCGAAAACTCCGACTGTGAATCTCCATCCCCAAATAAAGAATCTCCTGGGATGGAGTCAGTTGCGATTTTTTTGAGCTCACCAGGAGGCCCAGTTCTCTGGAGAGATCCAAAGTCATTTTGAGGTCCTTCAAACAACAATCGGCTGAGGAGGCTCTTATCAGCCAATCGTCCAGATACAGAGAGGCTCTGATTCCCCTCGAATGCAGCATGCTTGCCACATTCAGCAGGATCTTGGTAAACAATAGAGGAGCCGTGCAGAGTCCAAAACAAAGAGCCCTGAACTGGAAGACCTTGTTTCCGTCCATGAAGCTCAGATAACGTCTGCAGCTGGGATGAATCGGAAGGTGGAAATAGGCGTCCTGAAGATCTATAGAGACCATCCAATCGTCCTTCCTCACAGCCGCCAGAACTGTCTTCTGAGTCTCCATAGTGAACGTCGAATTTTGGACGTAACCATTTAGCACACTTACGTCCAGAACCGGTCTCCAATCCCCGGAACTCTTGGGTACTAGGAAAAGGCGGTTGTAAAACCCCGGAGACGTAACATCCTGCACTTCCTCTATTGCTTGCTTCCCTAATAAAAGAGACGTCTGAAGACGCATGGCTTGCTTCTTCGGTCCCTCTCTGTATTTGGGCGAAAGATCCACCGGATCTGTGACTAAAGGAGGATTTGCCAGGAAGGGGATCTTGTAACCCTCATTTAACACTTGGACGGACCAGGGCTCCGCTCCATTTCTCTCCCAAGCCTCCCAGAAGTGAATCAACCTGGCACCCACTGCTGTCTGAAGGAAAGGGCAGTCAGACTTTACCTCGGCCGGACTTGCCCCCTCTGCCTCTAGGTTTCCTTCCTTCTGGTTTGAAAGGGCCCCTTCCAGAGGATTTCCCCCGAAAGGACTGAGAAGGTCGAAAACCAGAAGAGGATTCCTTAGGCTTACAAGAGGAAAACGACGATGGCAAAACATTCCTTGTCGTATTAGTAACTAAGTCATGCGTGGCCTTCTGCGTGAGAGCAGTGGCCACTTCGCCTACCAACTCTTGCGGAAATAAGGTATTAGCCAATGGTGCGAAAAGAAGGCCCGTTTTCTGGTAGGGAGACACTCCTGCGGAGAGGAAAGAGCACATCGTGGCCCTTTTCTTGAGGATACCAGCCGTGAACAAGGCAGCTAGCTCGTTGGCGCCATCCCTCACACCTTTGTCCAAGCAGGACATTAAATGAACCAGACCACTAGTGTCCGTTTCCGTCATATCTGAGACCCTCTTACTCAAAGCCCCAGAGCCCAGTCTAAGAAATTAAACACCTCGAAGGCCCTGAACAGACCTTTAAGCAAATGATCGAACTCTGGAATGGACCACCAAATCTTCGTTTTCCTTAAGGCAAGACGACGAGAAGCATCTACTAAACTTGAGAAATCCCCTTGGGCAGACGAAGGAAAACTCAAGCCCAACACTTCACCAGTCTCGTACCACACACTAGATTTAGAAGCCAACCTAGCGGGTGGAAAGGCAAAGGCCGTCTTGCCAAAAGATTTCTTAAGAGTCCAACCAGGAACCCATCAATTTCAAGGCCCGTTTAGAGGATCGAGAAAGAACCATCTTGGTATAAACTGGAACTTTGGTAGCTTTACCTAAGATGAACTCAGAAGGCCGAGAACGAGGGGCCACAGGAGTAAACTGATCCGGGAAAATTCCAGTAAGAATCAGCATAAACTTGCGAAGATCCACAGCATGCTGATAATGCTTCTCCTCCTCATTCTCAGAGACTTCCTCAATAGGATCATCCTCATCCGACTTTTCCTCAAGTTCGTCTTCTGGCAGTGCAGCAACTGCTGCAGCCTGAACCGAAGGAACAAAGTCTGGATGGGATTGCCTGTCAAAGCCAATATCTGCATCCAACTGACGGGGAGAAGTCGAAGTAGATTGACGTGAAACATGGACGGGTAGACGATCTTCGTCAACTAACAACTGCCAAGACCGCTTAGGATCCGACTGCTGTTGACCAGATTGACGCTTGGAATCAGAAGGCAACTGCCGAAGATCACTGAGTGGACGCATGGAGTCCGAAAACTGTTGACGCGAACGATCAAAGCTGTCAAGATGTCGACGCTGAGAATTGATGTTTTGACGCGACGCGTCCACAAGTTGTTGACGCGGGCGATCCACTACTTCAAAACGTTGACGCGTCCCGTCCACTTGTCGACGCTGATGTTCTTCCACACGACCAGAAGGCGAAAACCGGTCAACCAAACCTCTCTGACGCGACTCATCAAAATCAACCTGGCGTTGAACACTATGAATGGGAGACCGCCTAAGCGATAACTCGTCAGCACCAGAGACCATCGAACGCCTATGTGATAACTGGTCTGACACCTGACGGCCAGACATACCGCCAACACCTGGTTGAAAAGAATCCATCAACGACGAGAGTTGTTCCTTCATAGACACAAGCGCAGACCATTTAGGATCTACAAAACTCCCTAAAGGAATATTCGATCTAACATCACCCAGTATTTCGGGAGAAGAAAGCCAATCTGAAGGAAGAGGGGGAGCAGGAATCGTAACAAGGTCTGAATCGGAAGGAATCTTATCCACACGAACAAGGTGATCTGGACGTTTAGCCGGAGTGCAAGCGATGGGAGAACGGAAACGTTCCGGTGAGTCCCACGAACTACATCCTGGACGTACAGGCGATTCCTGATGCTGAGAAACTTCATGCGTCCGTTTAAGCGGTCTTGACGCGCGACGCCAGATCTCACTCCCCGACCCTTCATCGGAAGACGGGGAAAACGCATGAACCTCACCTTTCCTACGATGAGGGTGAACGGCCTGAGTTACGGCAACAGGAACCTTCGAGGGGACGTCTGCACGATTGATGACGCTTCTCGTTCCCTTAAGCCGTTCGACATTACTTCTCCCATGGGTTCGAGAGCTCGAAAGAGGTCTTAGGCTAGGTGAACGACAAGATCGTGCAGACGCACCCTCCGCAACACTAAACACATTAGAAACACTTTTCACATTACCGAGAGATTCACGACTTTTCGGTACACTAACTTCAGACACCGAAACACTTTCCACAGTTCCGACAGAATCACGGTTTTTCAGTACCTTTAACTCAGTAAAAATCGTATTTCTATCTGCCGCTAAGGACTCCACTTTCTCACCAAGAGTCAAAATAGCAGTAAACATGTCTTTCATAGTAGGTTCCTGATCTACCACCATGGGGGTAGGAATAGGATTAGGAACATTAACATTAGGTAAGGCTCTATCCACAGATCGTGAAGAACTACGCCTAACTCTATCCCTCTCTAGTCTCCTAGCATAATGTTCGTATGTTACAAAATCATCATCCGTTAAAGAAAGACACTCATTACACCTATCATCAAATGAACAAAATTTACCCCTACATTTCTCACAAATATTATGAGGATCAATAGATCCTTTAGGAAGTCGAGTACGACACCCTTCACTAACACACCTTCGTAAGGTAGGGGAGGAGTCAGACATTTTGAATGGTTACGTGAAAGACCGAAGAGCAAAAAATAAGGGAAATATTAATAAAGATAACCTCAAACAAAAAGATTTCAAGATTAGAATAAAGAGAAAACAATTAACGATAGCTTAAACTCAGAAAAGAAGTTGTATATCACCAAACGACTTCCCAAAAGAGTAAAACCACGAGAGTGAACTTCAATATGACAGCCAGCTAGGCGGGCAGAAGAAGAACTGAAGGTGTGTTGTTGTTCTACCTGAGCTACCGCTAGGGTGCTGGTATACACCTGCCGTATCTTCGATAGCGCGAGAATTTGAATTTCTGCCAGGGCGTCAGGGGACTTCAGCTCTTTATATAACCAGCGGGTAAGTTTTATATTTAAAATTGTATTTTTCCTAACCATACAAACCTTAGCTATTTAATTAGGGTATTACTTTCACCGTAGCTGAAATGACGAGCCATTAGATTTTTAACGAGGGTTTACTACCCCCTCGCTCCCTCTCTCTTGCCCTCAAGAGAAACTTGGGATCTGGAAGGAATTTGTTTCCATAAACAAAGAGGACGCTTCCCTAATATGTTAACATCAGATTGAGTATGTATAGACTCATACAATACATATCTATCACAGGCACTAAGGTCTCTTGATACTAAGGGCAAAGCTGGAATTGATTCCAGTTCCAAGCCAATGGGGACAGAAGTTTGTCTCCACCTACTGCTGGAATCAAAGTAGAGTCATAATGAGTGAGCAGGAGCGTGATGCTTCCCAGCTATCGACAGGCAAGCCACCAGCTGCCCATTGAGATACTACTGCTAGAGTGTTATTGGGTTCTTTGACTGGCAAAACAGTACCACATAGGATTCACCTCTGATTACAGTTTTTGTTTTGCCAACACATACACCGAATACTCTGGCCTATTCTTTACACATTCTCCTCTTTCCTCATACACCTGAAAACACTAAGATAACCCAAAAATTATTCTTCACTCAAGAGGTTAACTAATGCAATGTAATTGTTCAGTGGCTACTTTCTCAAATGTTAAGGGTAGAAGACACACTTTAGCTATGGTAGGAGGCTCTTTTAAGAGGACACTCCAAAATCAAACCATTGTTCTCTAGTCTTGGGTAGTGCCATAGCCTTTGTACCATAGTCTTCCACTGCCGTGGCTTACAGTTTTCTTGCTTATGAATACACTAAGGCCAACTATTCTGTTTTCTTATTTACCTTCCTCACTAGCCTATTTTCCCTGTAGGAGCCCTTGGGCTTAATAGGGTTGTAAATTAGCTCGTAATAATAATATTAACAATGTGGTTGTTGTTACTTTGTTAAAAGTTTTAACAGCAGTGTTCCTGCTTCGCTAAACTAATAATCCTATGTAAAGAACGAGGGGTTGTATTTGCGTCGGAAGAAATGTGTTGATATACTGTACTGTATTTAGTCTGATACTGAGAAAGGGATACCTAATCTTACATTCGAACAACACCAAAATACTTGCTGACAGGCGTAGAGTAACATGTACTGCTTGCCAAAATAGAGGAGCATGGAGATGGTGTCAAATTGCAAGCAAAGTGAGCCACAGTCAAGCAAAAAAGTATGGAACCAAGTGATTAATTACACAATTAAAATAACGGCAAAATACTCTAGCCACGAACATGGGTAGTGCAACATGTACAGCCTGGCTGAACCAAGGAGGATGGAGATAACGTTAAATTGTGAGATGCAACCAACAGCAGAGCAAAGACTAATAAGTGATTAAATAGGGTTATTAATTGAGAGGATCAACATACCCATATACAGTATATACTCAAGTAAGGGAGGTTGGTAGCATGACGGCTACACTGATATAAGGTGTGTTTAAAGGCGTTTCAAGTTTTTAGTGGTGGTAGTTGACCCCCCATACCTCAACAAATATGGATTTTCACCATTTAACGTCACCAAAAACTTCGTAACACCAAACATACACATGAACCAGTCTCATTTTCTCATGAGCAAACATTGAACACTTCTGTTCCCCCTTGACCTAACCTATGACACTAAATCCGGTGCCGTTATAGTATGTGGCCTACCTTTCGAGTGTGGCCTACGGAATTTTGTCTCTGATATAGTATGTGGCCTACATACTGTTATTACAAATATTGATCATGTAAGTACACATGGATTTCAGTATTTAACTATGTAGTTAATGTTAGGTAAGGACACGGCTTTCAGCAGAGGTTAGGTGGGTTTTTTAAGTTAGCTTCTCCCGTCGTACTCGTAGGTAAGGACACGGCTTTCAGCATAGGTTAGGTGGGTTTTTTAGGTTAGCTTCTCCCGTCGTACTCGTAGGTAAGGACACGGCTTTCAGCATAGGTTAGGTGGGTTTTTTAGGTTTTTTAGGTTAGCTTCTCCCGTCGTACTCGTAGGTAAGGACACGGCTTTCAGCATAGGTTAGGTGGGTTTTTTAGGTTAGCTTCTCCCGTCGTACTCGTAGGTAAGGACGCGGCTTTCAGCATAGGTTAGGTGGGTTTTTTAGGTTAGCTTCTCCCGTCGTACTCGTAGGTAAGGACACGGCTTTCAGCATAGGTTAGGTGGGTTTTTTAAGTTAGCTTCTCTAAGGTAGGACACATTCAAACCGGCTTAGGTAGGACACATTCAAACCGGGTAGGCCACATACTATAACAGATCCAAAAAGGTAGGCCACATACTATAACGGCACCCTAATTCCTTACTTATCTGGGGATTTCAGCCAACCTGGAAACCACCCATTTGCCTAAGGATCCCATTTTTCAATACATATTATACCCATGTGTCTAAAACCAGCACATTCTTAAGTTATACCAAAAGAGAGACACCAGGCAGTTTTACTTTATTGTACTTTACTGCAGTGTAATTGTTCAGTGGCTACTTTCCTCTTGGTAAGGGTAGAAGAGACTCTTTAGCTATGGTAAGCTGCTCTTCTAGGAGAAGGATACTCTAAAATCAAACCATTGTTCTCTGGTCTTGGGTAGTGCCATAACCTCTGTACCATGGTCTTCCATTGTCTTGGGTTAGAATTCTCTTGCTTGAGGATACACTCGGGTGCATTATTCTATCTAATTTCTCTTCCTCTTGTTGTGTTGGGTTTTATAGTTTACAGTATATGGGAAATATGTTATTTTCATTAGTAAAATAAATTTTTTAATATACTTACCCGATAATCATGTAGCTGTCAACTCCGTTGCCCGACAGAATTCTACGGAAGGGATACGCCAGCGATCGCTATACAAGAGGGGGGTGTTCTCACAAGCGCCACCTGTGGCCAGGTACTGCAGTACTTCTTGTTGACACCACTTCAATTTTTCCTCGGTCCACTGGTTCTATGGGGAGGAAGGGTGGGTCAATTAAATCATGATTATCGGGTAAGTATATTCAAAAATTTATTTTACTAATGAAAATAACATTTTTCAATATTAAACTTACCCGATAATCATGTAGCTGATTCACACCCAGGGAGGTGGGTGAAAACCAGTGTACATGTATATCAAGAAGCTAAGTATCCCGTATTTCATATTATCAGTTATTCAAAATAACAATGAAATTACAAGTACCTGGTAAGGAAGTCGACTTGAGCCATTACTCTGCCTTAAATAAGTTCGTCTTCCTTACTGAGCGCAGCGTTCCTCTTAGGAGGCTGAACAACTCTAAGGTGCTGAAGTATCAAGGGCTGCAACCCATACTAAAGGACCTCATCACAACCTTTAACCTCGGCGCTTCTCAAGAAAGAATTGACCACCCGCCAAATCAACAAGGATGTGGAAGGCTTCTTAGCCGACCGTACAACCCATAAAAAGTATTCAAGAGAAAGGTTAAAAGGTTATGGGATTATGGGAATGTAGTGGCTGAGCCCTCGCCTACTACTACATTCGTTGCTACGAATGGTCCCAGGGTGTAGCAGTACTCGTAAAGAGACTGGACATCTTTGAGATAGAATGATGCGAACACTGACTTGCTTCTCCAATAGGTTGCATCCATAACACTCTGCAGAGAATGGCTCTGTTTGAAGGCCACTGAAGTAGCCACAGCTCTCACTTCATGTGTCCTTACCTTCAGCAAAGCAAGGTCTTCTTCCTTCAGATGAGAATGTGCTTCTCTAATCAGAAGCCTGAATAGTAAGAAACTGAGTTCTTAGAACTTGGAAAAGAAGGTTTCTTGATAGCACACCATAAGGCTTCTGATTGTCCTCGTAAAGGTTAAGACCTTTTTAGATAGTACCTAAGAGCTCTAACTGGGCAAAGTACTCTCTCCAGTTCATTCCCCACCAAGTTGGACAGGCTTGGGATCTCGAACGACTTAGGCCAAGGACGTGAAGGAAGCTCGTTTAGCAAAAACCGAGCTGCAAGGAACATGTAGCCGTTTCAGATGTGAAAACAATGATCCTGCTGAAGGTGTGGATCTCACTTACTCTTTTAGCTGTTGTCAAGCACACGAGGAAAAGAGTTTTTAATGTGAGGTCCTAAAAAGAGGCTGATTGGAGAGGTTCAAATCTTGATGACATAAGGAACCTTAGGACCACGTCTAGATTCCAGCCTGGAGTGGACAACCGACGTTCCTTTGAGGTCTCAAAAGACCTAGGGAGGTCCTGTAGATCTTTGTTGGTGGAAAGATCCAAGCCTCTGTGGCGGAAAACCGCTGCCAACATACTTCTGTAACCCTTGATCGTAGGAGCTGAAAGGGATCTTACTTTCCTTAGATATAACAGGAAGTCAGCAATCTGGGTTACAGTGGTACTGGTTGAGGAAACTGCATTGGTCTTGTACCAGCTACGGAAGACTTCCCCTTGAGACTGATAGATTCTGAGAGTGGATGTTCTCCTTGCTTTGGCAATCGCTCTGGCTGCCTCCTTCGAAAAGCCCCTAGCTCTTGAGAGTCTTTCGAAAGTCTGAAGGCAGTCAGACGAAGAGCGTGGAGGTTTGGGTGTACCTTCTTTACGTGAGGTAGACGTAGAAGGTTCACTCCTAGAGGAAGAGTCCTGGGAATGTCGACCAGCCATTGCAGTACCTCTAAGAACCATTCTCTCGCGGGCCAGAGCGGAGCCAACCAACGTCAGCCGTGTCCCTTTGCGAGAGGAGAACTTCTGAAGTACCCTGTTGACAATCTTGAACGGCGGGAATGCATACAGGTCGAGATGGAACCAATCCAGCAGAAAAGCATCCACGTGAACTGCTGCTGGGTCTGGAATCGGAGAACAATACAACAGGAGTCTCTAGGTTATCGAGGTAGCGAACAGATCTATGGTTGGCTGACCCCACAGGGCCCAAAGTCTGCTGCAAACATTCTTGTGAAGGGTCCACTCTGAGGGGATGACCTGACCCTTCCGGCTGAGGTGATCTGCCATGACATTCATACCGCCCTGAATGAACCTCGTTACCAGCGTGAGCTTTCGATCTTTAGACCAGATGAGGAGGTCCCTTGCGATCTAGAACAACTTCACGAAAGAGTCCCTCCCTGCTTGAAGATGTAAGCCAGGGCTGTGGTGTTGTCAGAGTCCACCTCCACCACTTTGTTAAGCTGGAGGGACTTGAAGTTTATCAAGGCCAGAAGAACCGCCAACAACTCCTTGCAATTGATGTGAAGTGTCCTTTGTTCCTGATTCCATGTTCCCGAGCATTCCTGTCCATCCAAAGTCGCACCCCAGCCCGTGTCTGATGCGTCCGAGAAGAGAAGGCGGTCGGGTTTCTGAACAGCCAAAGATAGACTTCCTTGAGAAGAAAGCTGTTCTTACACCACGCGAGAGAAGACCTCCTCTCTTCGGAAACAGGAACTGAGACCGTCTCTAGCGTCATGTCCTTTATCCAGTGAGCAGCTAGATGATACTGAAGGGGGGGAGGTGGAGTCTCCCTAACACGATGAACAGGGCCAGCGATGAAAGTGTCCCTGTTAGACTCATCCACTACCTGACTGAGCATCGGTTCCTTCTCAGCATGCTCTGGATGCATTCTAGGGCTTGGAAGATCCTTGGGGCCGACGGAAAAGCCCGAAAAGCTCGACTCTGAAGATCCATACCCAGGGAGACAATGGTCTGGGATGGGACGAGCTGAGACTCCTCAAAATTGACCAGGAGGCCCAGTTCCTTGGTCAGATCCATAGTCCATCTGAGAATCTCCAGACAGCGACGACTTGTGGGAGCTCTTAAAAGCCAGTCGTCTGACGGAGCCGGACACAAGATCATGGTACTGCTGCACAGTCTGTGAACTGTCAACCATGGGGAAGCGAGGAAGTACAGTGACAACCCGAAGCTGTCTAGACTGTCTGGGTCGTACAGACAACTCCTTATCGGGTTGCTGAGGTTGCCGCACTGCGTCACAACAAGTCACTTGTGCTGGTTGTTGAACGTCTTCCCAGTGACACACTGACTCCGTAAACAAAAAAAAATCCTCTAACAAGGACTAAGCTTGGACTGCATGTCTTGCAACACAGCTCAAGGTCTATGGGAGCAGGTGTGGTAACAGACGGGGTTAGCGACTGAAGTGGAACCATTACCTTCCCTGGGAGCATGTTATGCTTAAATAAAAGTCCATAGGAGGCTACGCAGCTAAAGGCTCCTCTCCAAATGACAGAGTCCTCAAGGGAATATCAGAAGGAGGGAGAAAAGCACTTTCTCATCTACAGGGACCATATCAGAGAAAAGCTAAGTTCTCTCAGTGAGGGTTTCACTGGTGCAAAAGCAGCAGACTAGAAGGCAACGTTATGAAACTGCTTGACAGTCTAGTGAGTTGGCAACAACCAAAGATGTGTGACTGAGAAGCATGCGGTAAGGTATGCAGAGCATGTTGTATGCAGAGCATGCTGTATGCAGAGCATGCTGTATGTAGAGCATGCTGTAAGGTAAGCAGAGCGTGTTGCATGGCGTGTAACATTTCTCAGAAATTCCATGACCAGTGCTAGAGTGAGTAATATCACATTACCGTCCATTGAAAGTGCACGTGCCGAGGGAATTGATTTAGACTGTTTTGTTGATGAATTTGATAGCCGGCATGATAATCGTAGAATTAAGCTACACTAAATGTACTATAATCTACTTCACCTCAGGAAAGGGAAACTCGCCCTGTTGGCAACACTGCATTACTTCATGCATGCTTGCATGGGGTTTAATATCAACATAATATTACCTTACATTCATAACTCATGATTCATTTTTGTTTAGAAGATATTTTTTGCCATATTTTGCGATTTGTTAAAAATATATTGCAAGGAATACATATATATTTTTATATAAGTAATACAAATAACCTCCATTATCATAATGTTTGTGTAGGCATACATGTATATGATTACAAATGCAAGTTATGAAAGTAATGAGGTGTTATTATTGTCATTTGTTATTCCCAAGTTGAATGGGAAGAAGCTCAAGTTGAGGAAAAAATGGCAGATGCATGCGTTGAGGTGGCTGACTCATAGCATGAGGTTGCTGCCTCAAGAGTTGCGCTTGCTGTAAGGGTTGCGGATGCGCAGTAGCAGGTTCCTGAGGAACGAGTTAAGGTTCCTGAGGTGTGAGCTGCGAGAGTTGAGGTAGCGGCTGCGCAGAACGCAGTTCTTGTCTCGCGAGTTGAGGTTCCTGAGGTGCTAGCCTAAGGAGTTGAGACTCTTGCCTTGAGGAGGGTTGAGGTCACTGCAGCGAGTGCTGAGGTGGCTGCCTCATTGATGGAAGAGGTTGTCGTACCTCAAGAGATTGTTGCCTCGCTGGTGGAACCGCAAGCGGAAGCGGAGGAAGTAAGGCATAAGACTCCTGCTCCCATTGCTGAGGTTGCCTTAAGGAAGGTTAAGGTTGCTGCACAACGCTGGTAACTGGCAACTCAGAACGCGGTAAGGTAGCCTGAGGAACCTCAACTTCGCACGCCTGGCAGACTGGACTGCGGTGAGGCGGAGCTCTCGCAGGAGGAGGCGGAGGTTGCTGCACACCGCTGGTAACTGGCAACTCAGAACGCGGTAAGGTAGCCTGAGGAACCTCAACTTCGTACGCCTGGCAGACTGGACTGCGGAGAGGCGGAGTGTTCGCAGGAGGAGGTGTAACCTTCTCAGCCTGAAACTCACGCATTAAGACCGCAAGCTGCGACTGCATGGACTGCAGCAAAGTCGTCTTGGGATCAACAGACGATAAGGTCTGTTGAGGCAAAGCCTTAATAGAAGATGAGGTCTGTTGAGGCATCGCCTTACCTCTCTTAGGAGGTGTGCAGTCACCTGATGACTGAGGAGAGTCAGAGCTAACCCAATGACTGCATCCGGGTTGTTGAACTCTAACTTCGTACGTCTGGCATAGGTCTGGACTTTACGTTTAAGAGGTCTTGAGACCTGAGACCAGCGTTTTCTCCCCGAAATTTCTTCTGCAGACGAGCAAAATAAGGGCTCAATCGTCTGCGGGTGGGAGTGACGGTCTCTGTAAGACACGCCCGCAACCACCGAGGATACTTCTGTGCGCCGATCAAGGCCTGCCGAACCCTTTTGCCCTTCGACATTGCTTCTCCCCTGGGCTTGGGAGCTTGCAAGAGGTCCCGGACTGGGAGGACGACTGGCACGCACAGAAGTACCCTCACGCACAACACTGACACACTTTGCGCTAATCACTTATCACTTTTGATTTTCTGTTTGCACTTATTTCACTGAACTCGAAACTTTACGTGGTTTGTACCTGAAACACGCAATTCTATCCTTTCTCAAAAGTTAGTAATTGCGAAAACAGAATTACAATGTAACAGAAAAATCTAATGAAAGATAAATAATTCAGTGGCTGGAAAGAGACTAAACACTAGATCAAATAAACTACGTTTAAAATCTCTCACCGCATAAAGCTTGAGAACAAGAAAAAACTCTAGAAACGTTTACCTTCTTCCCCTAAAGAGACTAGGGAGAAGAGCAAAAACGATAACAACGTTACTCGCTTGAACGAAACGTTTATCCTCCTCTTTCTCCCTCCGTCTCTATCTCTCTCTCTCTCTCTCTCTCTTGACTTAGAACCTGAGAGAAGAGCCCAATCATATATATCGTTAAAACATATTATTGTTAAAGGAAAAAACTGAAATATTTCCCAAAATGAAAAGTTCCTTTATTAGAATTAAAACCATTAAGTTAAGAAAGAATGAACAAAACGCTAGACACGGTTACTCTTACTGCAACGTGACACCGTGAAAATTCTCTCTCTATCGTAACGATAGAGCGCAAGTTGAACGTTCTGAACGTCAACAACTGCAGAGACAAAACAAAACGTTAGTTCAACTTTGAAAACAGTACGAGACTATCAAAGAAATTCTTTCAAAAACATTAAAATAGCATAATATGTTAACAGGTAAAACCGAAATGACGGGCTCAATGTTAATTAACTTCGGTACCAAGAAAAGACCGCCTACTATTAGGAAAGGTCGAATATAAACAAATATAAAAATTAATTTTAATAAGTTTATAATAAAAGGAAGTTAATCGAAGAGGCCTATAAAAGGCGGAGAGATATAAAATAAATCTATAACTTTTGTTAAGCAAAATTAAGAAAGAGAGTCTATACTCTCTTAGACACCAACACTTCCGTCTAAGGGAAGGGTCGGCCATTTAAAGGTGAAAGAGAGTTCATACTCTCTTCGTCACCATAATTAATCCAATTAATTCCAAAAGTTAATTTAAGCTAATAATAAAACTTCCTGAATAGCGAAAGCTGAAATCTTAGAGCAATACTTCACCAAAAACCGTGAACAAGACTCCAAAATTATAAGCGTATCCATGAACGTCTTGCCGGAAGCACGACAGAGGAAAAATTGAAGTGGTGTCAACAAGAAGTACTGCAGTACCTGGCCACAGGTGGCGCTTGTGAGTACACCCCCTCTTGTATAGCGATCGCTGGCGTATCCCTTCCGTAGAATTCTGTCGGGCAACGGAGTTGACAGCTACATGATTATCGGGTAAGTTTAATATTGAAAAATTTATTTTAATGTTATTAATGTTCTTAAAATATTTTATTTTTCCTTGTTTCCTTTCCTCACCGGGCTATTTTCCCTGTTGGGGACCCTGGGCTTATAGCATCCTGCTTTTACAACTACGGTCGTAGCTTAGCAAGTAATAATAATAGTATATCTTAATGATAACCATTGGAAATATGCATTTTATCAAATATTTTAGATGGGTTAAACTAGGAAATAAATTTGAAAAACCTTGTTTCAGGAGTGAAGCCATTTAGGAAGCAAACGCAGGGTAGCAACTATGGCTTATGGTAAGCTAGGGATACGGCAGGAAGGTTCAGTAGATAAATAGGTAAGGATGCGACTAATAGGTTAGGTGGGGAACCTTGGGTTAAGTGGACCCCATGTATATGTTTCCCTTTCAAGTGGTTTTAAAAGTTATAATTTGTAGATTTTTCAAACATCCCTAACTTGAAAAATTTTATTTTTATTAGTAAAATAAATTTTTGAATATACTTACCCGATAATCATGTAGCTGTCAACTCCGTTGCCCGACAGAATTCTATGGAGGGATACGCCAGCTATCACAATACTAGAAGGGGGTGTACTTACCAGCGCCACCTGTGGCCAGGTACTCAAGTACTTCTTGTTGACACCTCCTCAATTATTCCTCGGTCCCACTGGTTCTCTATGGGGAGGAAGGGAGGGTCAATTAAATCATGATTATCGGGTAAGTATATTCAAAAATTTATTTTACTAATAAAAATAACATTTTTCAATATTAAACTTACCCGATAATCATGTAGCTGATTCACACCCAGGGGGGTGGGTGAAAACCAGTGTACAAGATTAAAGGATAGCTAAGTATCCCATATTTCATATAACAGTTATCTCAAATAACAATGAAATAATAAGTACCTGGTAAGGAAGTCGAATAGAACCGTTACTCTGCCTCTTTATTTAAAGTTCGTCTTCCTTACTGAGCGCAGCGTTCCTCTTGGAGGCTGAATCAACTCAAAGGTGCCAAAGTACACGGGGTTGCAACCCCTACTAAAGGACCTCTACCAAACCTTTAACCCAGGCGCTTCTCAAGAATGAATAGACCACCCGCCAAATCAAAGGATGCGGAAGGCTTCTTAGCCGACCGTAACAACCATAAAAACAACAATAAAAGTATTCAAGAGAAAGGTTAAAAAAAAAGGTTATGGGATTAAGGGAATGTAGTGGCTGAGCCCTCACCTACTACTGCACTCGCTGCTACGAATGGTCCCAGGGTGTAGCAGTTCTCGTAAAGAGACTGGACATCTTTCAGATAAAATGATGCAAACACTGACTTGCTCCTCCAATAGGTTGCATCCATTATGCTCTGCAGAGAACGGTTTTTATTAAAGGCCATCGAAGTAGCTACGGCTCTTACTTCGTGACAGTGAAGAGTGAGAAGAACTCCTCCTAACTCTACCTCTCTCTAACTTAGTTGAATATTTCAAAAGACGGACAAATTCCAATTCCGAAAATCCGGCGCATTCCTCACATCGATTTTCTAACTGACAGGGTCTGTCCCTACAGTCAGAACAAGCGGTGTGAGGATCTACCGAGGCCTTCGGAATACGCCTATTGCAAGACCTACATCGTCTATGGGAGGGAGCTTGCGAAATGTCAGACATCTTGAATCCAAAGAGTTAGCCAAAGGGGGTTCCAAAATCAAGCAAAAATTCGTTAACCGTTAATCAGGACTATATAAAAGCTATCTAGCTAATATAAGAAGGTTTCCAGTAAAGCGACAGCCGTTAATCTGAGAGAATACTTCACCAATTAGCCGTGAATATACTCGAAGACCATAAGCGTATCCCAGAACGTCTTGCCGGAAGCACGACAGAGGAATAATTGAGGAGGTGTCAACAAGAAGTACTTGAGTACCTGGCCACAGGTGGCGCTGGTAAGTACACCCCCTTCTAGTATTGTGATAGCTGGCGTATCCCTCCATAGAATTCTGTCGGGCAACGGAGTTGACAGCTACATGATTATCGGGTAAGTTTAATATTGAAAAATACTATTTTCATTAGTAGAATAAATTTTTGAATATACTTACCCGATGATCATATAGCTGTCAGCTCTGCTGCCCGACAGAAAAACCTACGGGCGGAATACGCCAGCGATCGCTATACAGGTGGGGGTGTACATCAACAGCGCCATCTGTCAAGTAGGTACTCAAGTACTCGATGTCAACACAGAACCAATTTTCTCCTCTGTCCACTGGGTCTCTATTGGGGAGGACAGGTGGGTCCTTTAATTTATGATCATCGGGTAAGTATATTCAAAAATCTATTTTACTAATGAAAATAACATTTTTCAATATTAAACTTACCCGATGATCATAAAGCTGATTCACACCCAGGGGGGTGGGTAGAGACCAGCATTACATGTTGACATTATTATGAGCTAAGTATTTTGTATTTCATTTTAGCAGTTATTCAAAATAACAAACATAAAATAAATAAGTACCTGGTAAGGAAGTCGACTTGAACAATTACTCTGCCTTTTTAAGTACGTCTTCCTTACTGAGCCTCGCGATCCTCATAGGATGCTGAGCGACTCCTAGGAGCTGAAGTATGAAGGGTTGCAACCCATACTAAAGGTCCTCATCAAAACCTCTAATCTAGGCGCTTCTCAAGAAATGACTTTGACCACCCGCCAAATCAAGTAGGATGCGAAAGGCTTCTTAGCCTTCCGGACAACCCAAAAACAATAAAAAAACATTTCAAGAGAAAGATTAAAAAGGTTATGGAATTAGGGAATTGTAGTGGTCGAGCCCTCACCACTACTGCACTCATTGCTACGAATGGTCCCAGAGTGTAGCAGTTCTCGTAAAGAGACTGGACATTCTTAAGATAAAAGACACGAACACTGATTTGCTTTTCCAATAGGTTGCGTCGAATATACTTTGCAGAGATCTATTTTGTTTAAAGGCCACGGAAGTTGCGACAGCTCTAACTTCGTGTGTCCTTACCTTCAGCAAAGCTTGGTCTTCCTCATTCAGATGGGAATGAGCTTCTCGTATTAACAGTCTGATAAAATAGGATAAAGCATTCTCTGACATAAGCAAAGATGGATTCTTAACCGAACACCATAAAGCTTCAGACGGGCCTCGTAAAGGTTTTTAAATAGAACTTAAGAGCTCTTACAGGACATAATACTCTTTCTAGTTCATTACCAACCATACGATAAGTTTGGAATATCGAACGATATTGGTCAAGGCCGAGAAAGCAGCTCGTGTTTGGCTAGAAAACCAAGTTATAGAACATGTAGCCGTTTCGGATGAGAATCCGATGTTCTTGCTGAAGGCATGAATCTCACTGACTCTTTTAGCTGTGGTTAAGCATATCAGAAAAAGTCTTAAAGGTGAGATCTTTCAGGGAGGCTGATTGAAGCGGTTCGAACCTGTCTGACATAAGGAATCTTAGTACCACGTCTAAATTCCAACCAGGTGTAACCAAACGACGCTCCTTCGTGGTCTCAAAAGACTTAAGGAGGTCCTGTAGATCTTTATTGTTGGAAAGATCTAAGCCTCTGTGACGGAAGACTGATGCCAACATGCTTCTGTAACCCTTGATAGTGGGAGCTGAAAGAGATCGTTCTTTCCTCAGATATAAGAGAAAGTCAGCTATTTGAGTTACAGAGGTACTGGTCGAGGATACGGATACTGACTTGCACCAGTTTCGGAAGATTTCCCACTTCGATTGGTAGATTCTAAGGGTGGATGTTCTCCTTGCTCTAGCAAACGCTCTGGTTGCCTCCGTCGAAAAGCCTCTAGCTCTCGAGAGTCTTTCGATAGTCTGAAGGCAGTCAGACGAAGAGCATGGAGGCATTGGTGTACCTTCTTTACGCGTGGCTGACGTAGAAGGTCCACCCTTAGGGGAAGTGTTCTGGGAACGTCTACTAGCCATCGAAGTACCTCGGTGAGTCATTCTCTCGCGGGCCAGAGGGAAGCAACTAGCGTCAATCTTGTCCCTTCGTGAGAGGCGAACTTCTGCAGTACCTTGTTGACAATCTTGAACGGAGGGAATGCATATAGATCTAGATGTGACCAATCTAGTAGAAAGGCATCTATATGAACTACTGCTGGGTCCGGGATAGGTGAGCAAACTATTGGGAGCCTCTTGGTCATCGAGGTTGCGAAGAGATCTATGGTTGGCTGGCCCCAGGTGGCCCAAAGTCTCTTGCATACATCCTTGTGGAGGGTCCATTCTGTTGGAATTATTTGTCCCTTCCGACTGAGACAATCTGCTATGACATTCAAGTTGCCTTGGATGAACCTCATTACTAGTGAAAAGTCTAGACCTGTTGACCAGGTGAGGAGGTCCCTTGCGATCTCGTACCATGTCAGAGAGTAGGTCCCTCCTTGCTTGGAGATGTACGTCAAAGCCGTGTGTTGTCCGAGTTCACCTCCACCACTTTGCCTTGAAGGAGAGACCTGAAGCTTTTCCAGGTCAGACGTACTGCCAGTAGCTTCTTGCAGTTGAAATGCATTGTCCTTTGACTCGAGTTCCATAATCCCGAGCATTCCCTACCGTCTAATGTCGCACCCCAGCCTACGTCCGATGCGTCCGAGAAGAGAACGTGGTTGGGAGTCTGAACAGTCAGGGGAAGACCCTTTCTAAGGTTGAAAAAGTCCTTTCACCAAGTCAGACCAGACTTTATCTTTCCGGAAACCGGGATCGAGACCGCTTCTAGCGTCTTGTCCTTTTTCCAGTGAAAAGCTAGATGGTATAGAAGAGGACGGAGGTGTAGTCTTCCTAGTGACACAAATTGAACCACGGATGACAGTGTCCTTACCAGACTCATCCACAGCCTGACAGGGCAACGTTCCTTCTTCAGCATCTTCTGGATGGATAGCAGGGCTGGGGGTTGATCGTCTTGTTCAGCAACGTCCTCATCAGAGGGTTCCTCATCCGAAACTGATGAGGATACGGCAACGGAGTGGGCAACGTCTGACTCGCTGAATCCGGTCGCACTGGTGGATGCGTGACGGAGCCGGACGCAATATCATGGTACTGCTGCACAGTCTGTGAACTGTCAACCATGGGGACGCGAGGAAGTACAGCGTCAATCCGAAACTGTCTACACTGTCTGGGTTGTGCAGTCAACACCCTACCGGGTTGCTGAGGTTGACGCACTGCGTCACAACAAGTCACCTCTGCTGGTTGTTGAACGTCTTCCTAGTGACACACTGAACGTCAACAACCACCTCCGAGCGTCGCTTAACGTCAACGTGCGACTGGCAACCCACACTGGGTCGCATCAGTGGAGGAACCACCTCAACTGGCGGACGCGAGTAAGATACCTCAGCGTCAACAGGGCGCACAACCAACCGGTAGGAAGGTTGTTGGCCAGAAGGTTCTTCTCCGTATTAAGTCCTCTATCAAGGACACAAGCTTGGACTGCATGTCTTGCAGCAAAGCCCATTAGGGTCTACGGGAGCAGGTGTGGCAACAGACGGGGTTAGCGACTGAAGCGGAACCATTTACCATCCCTGGAAGCCTTGTTATGTGTGACATAATAGTACAGCAAAACTTCAAAGGCTCGACAAAAGTTGAGAAGTTGACCTGTAAACAACTGGAGCGTCTCCTGGCTATGCGCCTGGCCGAGTCTACCAGAATTGAGAAGTCTACCTGGGCAGAGGCATGAACTCCTAAGCTGAGAACTTCTCTCGTGTTCTAACAGACTCTCGCTCTATAAGCCAGATAAAAAGAAGGGAAATCAAAAGGCTGTATCCCTAAAACTCCTCCTGGTGCAAAAACCAGTCGCCTAGCCGACGTAACGCTCTCTAGGAGAGCGAGAGAGCACTAGCTTAACAACAACGGCTTCGAAGTAGCTAGGCCTAGTGTAAGTTCTGACGTGAGGCGGACGAGGAGCAGCAGTTACAAGATCCGGACGAAGATCCTTAAAAAATCATCATGATTTAATTAAAGTCCATAGGAGGCTAAGCAGCTTAAGGCTCCTCTCCAAATGACAGAGTCCTCAAAGGAATATCAGTAGGAGGGAGAACAGCACTTTCTCATCTAAAGGAACCTTGTCCGAGAAAAGCTAGGTTATCTCAGTGAGGGTCTCACTGGTGCATTAGCAGCAGACCAGAAGGCAACGTTATGTAACTGCTTGACAGTCTGTGAACTGTCAAAAACTGAACTGTCAACCACAACAGGTGCATGAGGACATACAGCACTGGTGCATTAGCAGCAGACCAGAAGGCAACGTTATGTAACTGCTTGACAGTCCGTGAGCTGGCAACAACCAAAGCTGTGTGGGGAAGCCTCAACTCCTGACTGACTAGTCTGCTGCGGGCGAGTGGCGGTAACCACAGTGGGTTGCGGAGGCTGACGCACCGTGTCAAAACACGGCAGCTTAACTCCGCCCTCCTGTTGTTGTGGTAGCACACGCACGTCAACGGAGTGCTCCGTGCGTCTGTGGGAGTCAGCATGCGTCTGGCAGGGTCGACTGCGCATGGGTGGAGGAGCTCTCACAGCCAGAGTGTGGGAGCAGGCAGCCGCAGCGTCTGCTGGGCGCACAACCGTGGCAGGTTGTAGGCAAACGGGTGCTTCGTCAACCTTCTCCGCAGTCGGAGTGTGGGAGCAGGCAGCCTCAGCGTGAGCTGGGCGCACAACCGTGGCAGGTTGTAGGCTAACGGCTGCAGCGTTAACCTTCTCCGCACGAAACTCCTGCATAACCGCAGCTAACTGAGTCTGCATAGACTGCAGTAAAGACCACTTAGGGTCTACAAAAGCGGCAACAGACGGAGCTACTGTCCGTTGTGACTGAGGGTCTAAAACAGCGGGTGCGGCAACAGACGGAGTTACTGCCTGTTGCAGTACCACCTTGCCTCTCTTGGGAGGTGTGCAGTCGTCGGATGACTGCAGCGAGTCCGAACTAACCCAGTGGCTACACCTGGGCCGTTGGACTTGCGCGGAAGGGACCGACTTGCACTTAATAAGCTGCGAGACCTTGGTCCAAGGTTTCTCAAGAGAAACCTCTTCCGCAGACGAGAAGTAAATGGGCTCTCTCGTCTTTGTGTGGGTGGGGCGATCTTGGGTAGATACGCCCGAAACCACGGAGAGAAAAACGTCTGTTCGTTGATCAAGGCCTGACGAACCCATAAGTGGTTCGACATTACTTCTCCCCTGGGCTTGGGAGCTTGCAAGAGGTCCCGGACTAGGTGAACGACAGGCACGAACAGACGAACCCTCGGACGCAACACTGTAACACTTTGCGCATATCACTTTATCACTTTGATTTTCTGTTTTGCACTTATTTCACTGAAATCGAAACTTTTACTAATTTCTACCTGAAACACGCAATCCTACCCTTCATTAAAAGGTAGTAATTGCGAAAACAGTCGTATAATGCAACAGAAAACATATATAAAGATAAAGAATTCAGTGGCTGGGAAAGAGACTAAACACTAGATCAAATAAACTACGTTTACAATCTCTCACCGCACATAGCCTGGGAACAAGAATAAAACCCTAGAAACGTTTTACCTTCTTCCCTTACAGCGACTAGGGAGGAGAGTAAAACGAGAACAACGTTACCCGCTTGAACGAAACGGTTTTTTTTTTTTTTTTTTTTCCTCTCTCTCCCTCCGTCTCTATCTCTCTCTTTCTCTCTAGATTACGCACCTGAGAGAAGAGCCCAATTATATATCGTGCTAAAGGAAAAAAACTGTAAGGTTCTCCAAATAAAAAGTTCCTTTAATTTAGAATTTAAACCATTTAAGCTAAGAAAGAATGAACGAAACGCTAGAATCGGTTTACTCTTACTGCAAAGTGAAACCGTGATACACTCTCTCTCTATCGTAACGATAGAGCGCATGTTGAACGTCCTGAACGCCAACAACTGCGTAGACTAAAAACTAAACGTTAGTTCATCTTTGAAAACAGTACGAGACTATCAAAGAAATTCTTTCATAAAACATTAAATTTAAAAAGTTTTAAATTCTTTAAAGGTTAAATACGATATAACGGGCTCAACGTAGATTAACTTCGGTTCCAAGTCAGGACCGCCTACTATCAGGAAAGGTCGCATATAAACAAAACATAAAAATTTATTTTTATATGTTTATAATAAAAGGAAAGTTAATCGAAGAGGCCTAATAAAGGCGGAGAGATATAAAATATAGATCTATAACGTGTTAAGCAAAATAACTAAAAACCTAAACACACTTCCGTCTAAGGGAAGGGTCGGCCATTTAAAAGTGAAAGAGAGTCCATACTCTCTTTGTCACCATAATTAAAACTATCCAAAACGAGTTCAAGTTTTGAAATGAAGATAAAACCCCTGCACAGCGAAAGCTCAAAACTGGAATAGTGTACTTCACCAAATAGTTGCGAAAACAAATCCAGTTAGTAACAGCGTATTTAGTAGGTCTTGCCAGTGGCACGACAGAGAGAAAATTGATTCTGTGTTGACATCGAGTACTTGAGTACCTACTTGACAGATGGCGCTGTTGATGTACACCCCCACCTGTATAGCGATCGCTGGCGTATTCCGCCCGTAGGTTTTTCTGTCGGGCAGCAGAGCTGACAGCTATATGATCATCGGGTAAGTTTAATATTGAAAAATACAATTTCCCCCTTGTACTTTCATTTGAACTTCTAAATTGTTAAAAATTGTCTAAAATACAACAAAAACTCTTAACTTTCTTCATAAGGCTTATTGTACTACAGTTAATCTTACCCACCAAGACCACATAGAGAAAATGGATGAGCGCCCTTTTGTAAAACTCAAAACAAGACTGCGTGAGTTCGGTAATATTTCGGTAAAGTCGCACCCAGCCATTATCCCTTGCCAGTACATATGAGCTTGATATTTTCTTTTCGAGAGCACAGAGAAAACCAGAGAAAACCATTAGATGTCGGTAGTATTTTGATATTGTCCTTAGTGGTTTTTGCTGTGCCGAACGCTTGCTTCGCTATCAAAAAAAAAGAAAAATCATCAAGGTCCTACGTACTGGCTGGGTGGTATCGTACCGAAATATTACCTCGAGTTCCTTGTAGCGTAAATGGGCATACCTATAATATTTTCAGAAGCAAGAGCCTTTGTACTTCAATGGGACCGGCTGAAAAGTCAAACTTTACAGACGCAAGAACACCACCTAACCTATGGCTCCCCAACTACCCT
>NC_090762.1:14880240-14902740 GCF_036898095.1 Palaemon carinicauda | reverse complement strand
CACAGCCTTAGGAATGGACTACATGATACCACAGGGTGGTCAAGGAAGAACAGGTCGTTGCCTGTAAAAATGGAAGAGAAAAGAAGAAATAAAAAGAGAAGAGGAAAAAAGAAAGCAAAATTTTACAAAGCTTTCAAGCTCTATTACATTAACATAAGGGGCATAAAATCAAAAGTGGACTCGCTAGAGGAAATAATAGAAAAAGTTAAACCAACTGTTATTTGCATCACAGAAACCCATCTGAAGGAGGAAGAAAATTTGAAGATAGCAGGTTATAGGGTCTTTAATAATAATAGAAAATCAAACGGAGGAGGAGTGTTGATTGCAATAAAAAATGAATTGCAAAATGTAACGGTGGAAATAAAAAGCGAAAATCAGGGTCACGAGTCTCAATGGGTAAAAATTGATAATGGGAAGACTAAAGTCAGATTAGGAGTAATCTATGCCCCACAAGAAAATAAAACAAAGTCAAGCCATTTAGAAAATATGTACAAGTCTATTAAAGACGAAATAATGATAGCAAATAGCAGAGAAGAAAAAGTACTTGTAATGGGAGACTTCAACTGTAAAGTAGGAAGCATAATAAAAAACAATAGTAATGAGATTACAAAATCAGGCAAAATGTTAAGAGATTTAGCAGAGGAGTCCAACATGATAATTGCAAATAGCAACCCGAAATGCAGAGGGACTTGGACGAGAGTTGAAAAAGAGAAGAAATCAGTGATAGATTATGCTCTAGTTAGAGAAGAAGACGAAGAAGGCTTTAGGAGCATGGTAATTGACGAAGAGAAATTGATAACACCCTACAGAATATCAAAAGAAATGGTGTATTCTGATCACTGTGCCATCCTACTCGAAATGAATTGGTTGACCCTAAACAAGAAAGAAAGAAAGGTAAGATATAAAATAGTCTGGAACCATCTAAAAGTCCACAAAGATAAAAAGGAACTCATAAAGATTGCCAAAGAAAAAGCTAATATAAGAATAAAATATTCAAAATGGCAAAAAAAAGTGCAAGAAATATTAAGAAAATGTAGTGTAAAAGAGACAAACAGAAAAAACAAGAGGTCCAAGGAATTAAGGATATTAATGAAACTTAAAAGAACCTTAAAAAAGAATTGTATTAATGTTGGAAAGGAAAACAATGAGGTCAAGAGAAGAATGAAAGTACAGGAGAGCCTTGTTGACCTATACATACAAGAAGAAAAACAAAAAGAGGAAGGTTTAAGAATAATCAAGCAAGTAGAAGAAATCAAAGCAAAAGGAGGTATGAACAGCACAGCCTTCTGGGAATTCAAGAAGAAAGTGGATGGAAAAAATGCCAGTAAATGTACATCAATCAGAGGAAAGGATGGAGAAATAATAGAGGATGTTGAAGAAATAAAGAAAGAATATGAGAAATTCTACAGTGATTTATTTAAGCTAGAAAATCCCCTAAGTGAAGAAGAGACCCTAGCAGAAGAAATCAACAACATGTTTGATAAATGGCTGTCAGGAAGTGACAGAGTGAGATCCAGCAAGGAAGAAAAAATAACATATCAAGAAGTAGAAGCCATCTTAAAAAGCCTGAAAGACAAATACACAATGGACAGGCAAGGATTGAACAATTTTATGATTAAAATGATGGGGAATGAGATAATAGAAAGCCTGAAGCTGATCCTCACAGAAATTGACGATAGCATATGTATCCCTAAAGAGTGGGAAGAGATGTGGATACTTTCAATCCACAAAAAGGGAAATAAAATGGAACTAGAAAATAAAAGAGGCTTATTTATTACAAGCATAATTAGTAAAATATACGAGAAAATAAGGATGAAAAAATATAAGGACAGATTCAAAGAAGAAATGAGTCGATTCCAGTGTGGAGGCATTGAAGGAAGATCTACGGCCGATCATCTGCTTACACTAAATGCAGTAATAGACTATAACGCCTATTTGGGAGGGTCGACATACGTATGGTTCTGTGATGCGTATAAGTGCTTTGATAAGCTAGACCTAAAGGACTGCATAAAAGAAATGGGAAAAATGATAGGATGGAAAGAAGCATTGATAGTTAAAAAAATGAATGAAAAAGGTAGAGCAGCCATCAACTGCCCAGCAGGTACAACAGAAGATATAACGATTGAAGGAAATGTTAGACAAGGAACTATATATGGACCCAAGCTATGCAGTATAGCAACTGACAAAGTTAATAGCATTAGCAGAAAAAATATCACATTGATAAGAAATATTGAAATTGAATCACTTGTATATGTAGATGATATAATGTTTCCCTCAGGAAGGAAAGATGGTATCGAAAGTGCCATAAGTAACTGTCATAGCCTAGACACCCTAAAGAAATTCACTATAAACACCAACCCCAAAAAATCGGGTGTATTAAGAATTAACAAAAGAAAGAATGAGAAAGAGGTGGAGATTGAAACAAAAGTGAAGAACGGAAAAGTAAGTTTAGTTAAGGAATATAAGTATCTGGGTGAATGGTATACAGAGAAGGGAAACAAAGAATTGAGTATCAGTAAAAAAAACCCAGAGGGTTGCATATATAACCCAAGAAATAAGAAAATATGGGGATACGAGAAAAGTTGGAAAGATGGCATTGGAAGTCAGAAAGAAAATATATGAAACAGTAGTTGTACCAACAATATTTGCCAACGTGGAGACCTGGAGTGTAATTAGGGACAAAAATATGAAAGATCTAGAAAACCTCCAATACAAAATAATAAGAAATATGTATGAACTACCTGCGAGTACTCCATATTGGGGCATCCTTGCAGAAACAGGAATATGGTCGGTGTCCTGCAGAATAGAATATAAGAAATTAATGCTCTTCCATAACATCATAAACTCCGAGGAAAAAAGATTAGTAAGAGAGATAATTGAGGATCAGTTGAAGAACCCGTATGGGAAGTGCTGGAGCAAGAGCGTAGAAGAAATCTGCAGTAAATATGGGATGGAAGTGGAAAAGTTGGGGGAAAAGGACCCTGAAAAAAGAAATCAAGAAAAGAATTATAGAAAAAATAGAAGAAACTTTTGAAGAAAAAAAGAAAATAATGAAAAAATTAAGATTTTTTAAAGGAAATGGCCCTCTGCCTTATATCAGAGAAATGTATCTGCATAAGGCATCCCTTGTGATGAAAGCAAGATTAAATATGCTCAACTTAAAAGCAAATTTCAGGGGAAAATATATGAAACAGTTTGTGTGATTTATGCAAAGAGGAAGAAGACACCACCGAACATTTATTTTTATGCCCAAAGTTAGAACAGCTAAAGAATGTAGAAATAAGTTTAGGTATGCTGAAAAATCCTAGCAGAGATCTGGCTGCATTTATAGATAGGGCAATGAATATAAAAGAAGAGTTTAGGAAGCCCAAACTGATGACCACAGCAGGTTGCCAAAACTGACGATAGCAAGGTGTTATCCTATCCAATTTCAAAGTAGAAGGGAATAAAAGTAAAGATTGAGAACCTCATTATGATATTAATTTATTTAAGGCACAGGTGATATAAACTTAATAACAATAATAAGAATAAGCTTAGAAGCTTTGCACCTATCTATAAAGAGATAGAGTGCCCGCAAACTTATTTTGCGGAGTGAGCAGTTATTCTTTACTCTTAATATATTTCTTCCTTAGATAAGATATTTCACATTATTTTCTTATTTTCCTCTTCATATGGCTGTTAAAATTCTTTTATCTTCCTTTAGAAATGACCAAGTTAAGGTTTATGAATGGTAATGTTAGAAGAGATACGTGAGCTTAACACTTTTAGGAAGTCATAGTAATAAAGACAAAGTTGCTTATGATAAACCTAAAAGAAAATTATAGAAATAGGAATGAAAATGATACTCTTCGTGGGTTGTGCAGTGAAGCATATGACACAGAATTAAGAACATTTAGAATTAAAGAATTTGGCATTAAAACAGATATATTGCCTAATATCTTATTATCATTACCATTATTACTTGCTAAGCTACAACCCTATCTTGAAAAGCAGAATGCTATAAGCCTGAAGGCTCTAAGCAGGGAAGATATCCCAGTGAGGAGAGGAAATAAGGAAAGTACGAGAAAAGTAATTGAAAATTAAAATAAAATAGTTTAAGAACAGTAACAGCATGAGAATAAATATTTCATATATAAACCAGAAAAAAACTAAAACTTGAAAAAAAACTAGAGGAAGAGAAATAAGATAAAATAGTGTGACTGAGTGTACCCGCAAGCAAGAGAACAACTACCCCCAAGACAGTGAAAGACCATGGTACAGAGGCTAAGGTACTGTCCAAGACAAAAAACAATGGTTTGATTTTCCGGAATGTCCTTCTCCTAGAAGAGCTGCTATGAGAGTACACAAGTTGTACTCTCTTCGTAAGAGATAACTAATGACAGTGAACTTTCTGCAGAGTAAAGCTCTTTGCACCTACACATCTAATACTCTGGTCAAAGTCATGGTTCCTGATTCCTAACTACTCACTTTGCAAAATGAGTTTGACGAGAGGAAAGCCTCTAAACTTATAGTCAGTTATCCAATTGAGATATTTTCCTGTAAAGTAAGCAAATCTTAGTAAAGATCTTTAGTTTTAAGCTTATCCTAATGTACCTTGAAATCAGCTGAGATATAATATTTTGTTAGTATTGGCCATAATTATGGTACTTTAAATTCTTCTTCCAGATTCATGGCCCAGCTTATTTAGGTTTATATTGTATCCTGTTCCTTTAACTTTATTCATTTTGGGATGCAAATTAATGTTCTGCATTATTTATTTTGTCTTTGCATAAGTCACAAACATCATCTATTCATTTTTCCCATGATTTATTTTATTTTGAGCATTTTAACTTTGTTTTCCCAATTCTTTATTATCAGGATTGCCTTATTCATATCGATTTCTCTAATATATGGATGAGGGCCATTCCAATGTATGAATCTCAGTTTTTTAAATTATGCATTTTCCAAAATCAAGGCTACGTCCCAAAGCATTTCAATTCCCGTTTACTCTAAGAACAAGGAATTTCGAAACACCTTGAAATTAGAAGTAAAAGTATGTAAGCTGTGTAGCTTGTGTAGGAGGTAACTAATAAAAATGAATTTTCCCTACTACACTTCTAGTAGTGTGCCCACAATCATAGTGTTGTGGAGAGAGCAACGAGGAACTTGGAACCTAAGCTATACGTCTCACGTCGAAGTTTATCTCAATTTTATAACTTGATTGAGTAAAATATCAAAACCAAACCAAGCCAATCATTGTGTACCTTAATAAAGTATCACCTATGAATACACATTTGTTAAGCTTTAAAGGATACGACACATTAACTGATATGAAATCGAAATCAAAATTTACAATAGTTTATAATTACATGATAAAGAAAACGAATGATATGGAGGGAGAGAAAACTTTTCATTGGGGGACTAAATTATATTTTCTACATATTGGAGTTTCTCCATTACATTATATGGGTCTCCAAACTACTTTTAGACGTCAATGACTGCGAAAATATTATGATTTTTAGATTTTTTTATCGTTAAAAAATAATTTGAACAACACTGCAAATACTCAAGCCAAAGCAGTCACAGTAGACTTCCTACCTTACCTAACGTAGGTGACAGGTCGGTATTATTGTAGTGTATTACACGGCAATGTAACCTTGGAAAAGCACGATGCTATAAGCCAAAGGGCTCCAACAGGGAAAAATAGCCCAGTGAGGAAAGGAAACAAGGAAATTAATACATTACAAGAGAAGAATACAATCAAAATAAACTATCTTGAGAACAGTAACAGCATTAAATTAGATCTTTCATATATAAAAACTTAAACACAAAAACAAAAGGAAGATAAATATGATAGAAAGGCGTGCCCCAGTGTACCCTAGAGTAAGAGAACTCTAATCCAAGACGGTGGAAGGTCATGGTACAGAGGCTATGGCAATATCCAAAGACAAGAGAACACTGGTTTGATTTTGGAAATTTGTTGTGTCCTTCTCTTAGAAGAACTACTTACCATAGATAAAGAATATCTTCTGGCCTCCATCTGTGTATAAATTTCCAACTATTACATTCCCATTTACTAGCTCCATTAAGCTATGCAGGAACTTTTTTCTTTACAGGATTCTTGCTCTTTTCCTATCTGTCCATTAAGGTACAAAAGTTTCATCTTTTCATGTCCCAGAAATTTCATTTGCCTCTGTATAACTTTTATAATTGACCTTTTCTCGATTCACACTTATTACCTACTCATCCGACACTTTCTCAGTTCATCTGACCTTCGACAATCTTGTGTAAATCACAACTCAGTTGTATTTATTTAATTTTTCAAGTTCTTGTCTAATGTCCACATCTCCCACCTATAAGTGTGGACCATACATAGCTTGTCAGTGCTCTAATTCTTTTCTGAATGCGTCTCCTGTTGTTTGTCAATAAGGTCTTCATACTGTTAAGAGCAAGTTTTGCTATTAAGTATTCTTTTCTTTATTATTATTATTACATCTTGCATCGTGTTATTATTTACTGTGCCTAAATATACAAAGATATGTTTGGTTTATAGTTGCTGGGTACATTACGATGTTACAATTTGGAGGTTCTAAGTTTTTTATGCTACTACCACCATTTTTTTCATGTTTTTTAGTCCCAAGTTCTCACTGTCGCATTTTATAGACCAAATGATTAAAAAAAATCACTAAAAAGTTTGGCGCTAAAGAGGAAAGAGGAAGAACTATTTGAAATAAAGAGATGAGAATGGTGAGAAGGATTGCTGAAATTTGACTACTAGAAATGAAGGATATTCGAGATCTAAGCAGAATATATAGAACTTCAGAAGTTCAAACTTGCAGAAAATGTCATGTTGAACAGGTTGACATAAGTCTTTTTATAGTTTTTACATGAAATGTCTTTTAATCTTGTTACTGTTCTTAAAACATATTTTAATTGTTCATTACTTCTCATATAGTTATTTATTTCCTTTCCTCACTGGGCTATTTTTCCCCGTTGGAACCCTTGGGGAAGCACCCTGCTTTACCAACTAGTGTTGTAGCTTAGCTAGTAATAATAATCATTATTTCCTCCGACGGTTATTGATGCAAAGAGACTCAAGAATAAAAATTATGACGATAATGTAATGTAGAATGGAATGGAAGCCTGTCTGAGATATGGAAATGATTAAAAGTACTAAGAACATGCCAGTGTTGGGGAGGAGGAGTGTGGGGCGTCAGCAGATCAGATGGATGAATATGGTGAGGTAGGATTAGGGAGATACAAGGAACCAAAGTATTTAGATGGAAAAAGTCGACACAAGCGCCCTCACAAGGGTAGCCGTGACAGTAACTGGCTGTATGTACATAACTCTTTAGACCAATTAGTCTTTAGATATCATATCAGAAATATAAAATCATTATGTAACAAATTTTAAAAAAGATTTTAAGCATTATCTAGGAGGTACCATAGATTTAACTATGAAATTTGGGCTATATTCATAGCCTGGGGTCTGGGAGGGCCTTCAGTGCCCAAGTTAAACTGAAATAAAACTCAGCAGGTGAACTATGAAGAAAAAGTTAAGAAGTTGAATAGCAAAGGTCATCCTTGATACAGTCCACCCACCTTCGCTTTTGTCTCCCTCTCCTTCTCGTTCCCTTGCATTAGCAGCCCATAAATCTGATTCAAAGGGAAGGGACAAACTTGGCAGCAAGGTTTCACATTTATCTCCAAATACCTCTCATTTGGAAACTTCAATTTTGGTTACATAAAAGACGAACCAAGCTTATATATCTTAAAAAATGTTATTTTCCTTAGTAAAAAAAATTTTTGAATATACTTACCCGATGATCATATAGCTGCATCCCTGCTGCCCGACAGAAAAAATCTACGGGAGGAATACGCCAGCGATCGCTATACAGGTGGGGGTGTACATCAACAGCGCCATCTGTCAAGTAGGTACTCAAGTACTCGATGTCAACAACGAACCAATTTTCTCCTCTGTCCCACTGGTTCTCTATTGGGGAGGAAGGGTGGGTCCTTTAATTTATGATCATCGGGTAAGTATATTAAAAAATTTATTTTACTAAGGAAAATAACATTTTTCAATATCAAACTTACCCGATGATCATATAGCTGATTCACACCCAGGGGGGTGGGTAGAGACCAGCATTAGCCTACATGTTGACATTATGAGCTAAGTATTCCGTATTTCATTTTAGCAGTTATTCAAAATAACAAGCATAAAATAAATAAGTACCTGGTAAGGAAGACGACTTGAACGATTACTCTGCCTTTTTAAGTACGTCTTCCTTACTGAGCCTCGCGATCCTCATAGGATGCTGAGCGACTCCTAGGAGCTGAAGTATGAAGGGTTGCAACCCATACTAAAGGTCCTCATCAAAACCTCTAATCTAGGCGCTTCTCAAGAAATGATTTTGACCACCCGCCAAATCAAGTAGGATGCGAAAGGCTTCTTAGCCTTCCGGACAACCCAAAAATATTTCAAGAGAAAGATTAAAAAGGTTCTGGAATTAGGGAATTGTAGTGGTGGAGCCCCCACCACTACTGCACTCGTTGCTACGAATGGTCCCAGAGTGTAGCAGTTCTCGTAAAGAGACTGGACATTCTTAAGATAAAAGACGCGAACACTGATTTGCTTTTCCAGTAGGTTGCGTCGAATCTATTTTGCAGAGATCTATTTTGTTTAAAGGTCACGGAAGTTGTGACAGCTCTAACTGCGTGTGTCCTTACCTTCAGCCAAGCTTGGTCTTCCTCATTCAGAAGGGAATGAGCTTCTCGTATTAACAGTCTGATAAAAATAGGATAAAGAATTCACTGACATAGGCAAAGATGGATTCTTAACTGAACACCATAAAGCTTCAGACGGGCCTCGTAAAGGTTTTAAATAGAACTTAAGAGCTCTTACAGGACATAATACTCTTTCTAGTTCATTTCCAACCATACGATAAGTTTGGAATATCGAACGATATTGGTCAAGGCCGAGAAGGCAGCTCGTGTTTGGGTAGAAAACCAAGATGTAGAACATGTAGCCGTTTCGGATGAGAATCCGATGTTCTTGCTGAAGGCATGAATCTCACTGACTCTTTTAGCTGTGGAAAAGCATATCAGGAAAAGAGTCTTAAAGGTGAGATCTTTCAGGGAGGCTGATTGAAGTGGTTCGAACCTGTCTAACATAAGGAATCTAGAACCACGTCTAAATTCCAACCAGGTGTAACCAAACGACGCTCCTTCGTGGTCTCAAAAGACTTAAGGAGGTCCTGTAGATCTTTATTGTTGGAAAGATCTAAGCCTCTGTGACGGAAGACTGATGCCAACATGCTTCTGTAACCCTTGATAGTGGGAGCTGAAAGAGATCGCTCTTTCCTCAGATATAAGAGGAAGTCAGCTATTTGAGTTACAGAGGTACTGGTCGAGGAAACGGATACTGACTTGCACCAGTTTCGGAAGATTTCCCACTTCGATTGGTAGACTCTAAGGGTGGATGTTCTCCTTGCTCTAGCAATCGCTCCGGTTGCCTCCTTCGAAAAGCCTCTAGTTCTCGAGAGTCTTTCGATACTCTGAAGGCAGTGAGACGAAGAGCGTGGAGGCCTTGGAGTACCTTCTTTACGCGTGGCAGACGTAGCAGGTCCACCCTTAGGGGAAGAGTTCTGGAACGTCTACTAGCCATCGAAGTACCTCGGTAAGTTATTCTCTCGCGGGCCAGAGGGAAGCAGCTAGTGTCAACTTTGTCCCTTCGTGAGAGGCGAACTTCTGCAGTACCTTGTTGACAATCTAGAACGGAGGGAATGCATATAGATCTAGATGAGACCAATCTAGTCGAAAGGCATCTAAAAGAACTACTGCTGGGTCCGGGATAGGTGAGCAAAGTATTGAGAGCCTCTTGGACATCGAGGTTGCGAAGAGATCTATGGTTGGCTGGCCCCAGGTGACCCAAAGTCTCTTGCATACAACCTAGTGGAGGGTCCAATATGTTGGAATTATTGTCCCTTCCTACTGCGACAATCTGCTAAGACATTCAAGTTGCCTTGGGAGAAACTTGTTACTAGTGAAAAGGCTAGACCTGTTGAACAGGAGAGGAGGTCACTTGCAAACTCGTACCATGTCAGAGAGTAGGTCCCTCCTTGCTAGGAGATGTACATCAAAGCAGGGAGTTGTCCGTGTTCACCTCCACTACTTTGCCTTGAAGGAGAGACCTGAAGCTTTTCCAGGTCAGACGTACTGCCAGAAGCTTCTTGCAGTTGAAATGCATTGTCCTTTGACTCGAGTTCCATAATCCCGAGCATTCCCTACCGCCTAAGGTCGCACCCCTGCCTACGTACGATGCGTCTGAGAAGAGAACGTGGTTGGGAGTCTGAACAGTCAGGGGAAGACCCTATCAAAGGTTGATAAAGTCCTTTCATCAAGTCAGACCAGACTTATCTTCCGGAAACCGGGATCGAGACCGCTTCTAGCGTCTTGTCCTTTTCCAGTGAAGAGCTAGATGAAACCGAAGAGGACGGAGGTGTAGTCTTCCAAGTGACACCAATTGAACCACGGATGACAGTGTCCTAACCAGACTCATCCACAGCCTGACAGGGCCGTGTGCCTTCTTCAGCATCTTCTGGATGGATAGCAGGGCTGGGGGTTGATCGTCTTGTTCAGCCATGTCCTCATCAGAGGGTTCCTCATCCGAAACTGATGAGGAAACGGCAACGGAGTGGGCAACGTCTGACTCGCTGAATCCGGTCGCACTGGTGGAAGCGTGACGGAGCCGGACACAAGATCATGGTACTGCTGCACAGTCTGTGAACTGTCAACCATGGGGAAGCGAGGAAGTACAGCGACAACCCGAAACTGTCTAGACTGTCTGGGTTGTGCAGACAACCCCTTATCGGGTTGCTGAGGTTGCCGCACTGCGTCACCACAAGTCACCTCTGCTGGTTGTTGAACGTCTTCCCAGTGACACACTGAACGTCCACAACCACCTCCGAGAGTCGCTTAACGTCAACGTGCGACTGGCAACCCACACTGGGTCGCACCGGTGGAGGAACCATCTCAACTGGCGGACGTGAGTAGGATACCTCAGCGTCAACAGGGCGTACAACCAACCGGTAGGAAGGTTGTTGGCAAGAAGATTCTTCTCCGTAAAAAATTCTCTATCAAGGACTAAGCTTGGACTGCATGTCTTGCAACAAAGCCCAAGGTCTATGGGAGCAGGTGTGGCAACAGACGGGGTTAGCGACTGAAGCGGAACCATTTACCCTCCCTGGAAGCATGTTATGCTTTAATTAAAGTCCATAGGAGGCTAAGCAGCTTAAGGCTCCTCTCCAAATGACAGAGTCCTCAAGGGAATATCAGAAGGAGGGAGAACAGCACTTTCTCATCTACAGGAACCATGTCCGAGAAAAGCTAGGTTATCTCAGTGAGGGTTTCACTGGTGCATAAGCAGCAGACCAGAAGGCAACGTTATGAAACTGCTTGACAGTCTGTGAACTGTCAAAAACTGAATTGTCAACCCCAACAGGTGCGTGAGGACATACAGCACTGGTGTATTAGTAGCACACCAGAAGGCAACGTCATGTAACTGTTTGACAGTCTGAGTTGGCAACAACCAAAGCTGTGTGGGGAAGCCTCAACTCCTGACAGACTAGTTTGCTGCGGGCGAGTGGCGGTAACCACAGTGTGTTGCGGAGGCTGACACACCGTGTCAAAACACGGCAGCTTGTGGTAGCTCACGCACGGCAACGGAGTGCTCCGTGTGTCTGTGGGAGTCAGCATGCATATGGCAGGGTCGACTGCGCATGGGTGGAGGAGCTCTCACAACAAGAGTGTGGGAGCAGGCAGCCATGCCGGGCGCACAACCGTGGCAGGCTGTAGGCCAACGGGTGCATCGTCAACCTTCTCCGCAGTCTGATTGTGGGAGCTGGCAACAACAAAAGCGGAGTGCTGGTGCGTGGGAGGGACTGCCGTGGGTTGCAGAGCATGCCGCATTGCGGCAAAACACAGCAGCTTGACAGCACCTTCCCACTGCTGATGCGGTAGCTCACGCATGTTAACGGAGGGTGCAGCATGAACATGCGTCTGGCAGGATCGACTGCGCATCGGTGGAGCTCTCACAGGTGGAGTGTGGGAGCAGGCAGCCGCAGTATCTGCTGAGCGCACAACCGTGGCAGGTTGTAGGTTAACAGGTGCAGTGTCAACCTTCTCAGCACGATACTCCTGCATGAAGGAAGCAAGCTGAGACTGCATATCTGCAGCATGGACCACTAGGGTCTATAAAAGACGGCAACAAACGGAGCTACTGTCCGTTGTGACTGAGGGTCTAAAACAGTTGGTGCGGCAACAGACGGAGTTACTGCCTGTTGCGGTACCACCTTGCCTCTCTCGAAAGGTGTGCAGTCGTCGGATGACTGCAGCGAGTCCGGACAGACCCAGTGGCTACACCTAGGCCGTTGGACTTGCGCGGAAGGGACCGACTTGCACTTAAAAAAGCTGCAAGATTTGGTCCATGGTTTCTGCGAGAAACCTCTTCCGCAGACGAGGAATAAATGGGCTCTCTCGTCTTTGTGTGGGTGGGGTGATCACGTCGGCAACGTGCGTAGATACACCCGAAACCACGGAGGGAAACGTCTGTTCGTCGATCAAGGCCTGTGGAACCCATAAGTCCTTCGACATTACTTCTCCCCTGGGCTTGGGAGCTTGTAAGAGGTATCGGACTAGGTGAACCACTGGCACGAACAGACGAACCCTCGAACGCAACACTGTAACGCTTTGCGCATATCACTTTATCACTTTTGATTTCCTGTTTGCACTTATTTCACTGAAATCGAGACTTTAACTGATTTCAACCTGAAACACGCAATCCTATCCTTCATTAAAAGGTAGTAATTGCGAAAACAGTTTTACAATGCAACAGAAAAACACAAATAAAGATAAAGAATTCAGTGGCTGGAAAAGAGACTAAACACTAGATCAAATAAACTACGTTTACAATCTCTCACCGCATAAAGCCTGGGAACAAGAATAAAACTCTAGAAACGTTTTACCTTCTTCCCCTACAGCGACTAGGGAGAAGAGTAAAAAACGAGAACAACGTTACCCGCTTGAACGAAACGTTTATTCTCCTCTCTCTCCCTCCGTCTCTATCTCTCTCTCGACTTAGAACCTGAGAGAAGAGCCCAATTATATATCGTTAAAACATATTATTTGATAAAGGAAAAAACTGAAAGGTTTCCAAAATAAAAAGTTCCTTTATTTAGAATTTAAACCATTTAAGCTAAGAAAGAATGAACGAAACGCTAGAATCGGTTTACTCTACTGCAACGTGAAACCGTGATACACTCTCTCTCTATCGTAACGATAGAGCGCATGTTGAACGTTCTGAACGTCAACAACTGCGGAGACTAAACTAAACGTTAGTTCATCTTTGAAAACAGTACGAGACTATCAAAGAAATTCTTTCATAAAACATTAAAATTAAAAAAGTATTAAATTCTTAAAAGGAAAATACGATATGACGGGCTCAATGTTAATTAACTCGGTTCCAAGTAAGGACCGCCTACTATTAGGAAAGGTCGCATATAAACAAACATAAAAATTAATTTTTATAAGTTTATAATAAATGGAAAGTTAATCGAAGAGGCCTATAAAGGCGGAGAGATATAAAATAAATAGATCAATAACTTGTTGCCAAAAACCTAAACACACTTCCGTCTAAGGGAAGGGTCGGCCATTAAAAAGTGAAAGAGAGTCCATACTCTCTTCGTCACCAACACTTCCGTCTAAGGGAAGGGTCGGCCATTTAAAAGTGAAAGAGAGTCAATACTCTCTTCGTCACCATAATTAAATCTATCCAAAACGAGTTCAAGTTTTGAAATGAAGATAAAACCCTGCATAGCGAAAGCTCAAAACTGGAATAGTGTACTTCACAAAATCGTTGTGAAAACAAATCCAGTTAGGGACGGCGTATTTAGTAGGTCTTACCTGTGGCACGACAGAGGGAAAATTGGTTCGTTGTTGACATCGAGTACTTGAGTACCTACTTGACAGATGGCGCTGTTGATGTACACCCCCACCTGTATAGCGATCGCTGGCGTATTCCTCCCGTAGATTTTTTCTGTCGGGCAGCAGGGATGCAGCTATATGATCATCGGGTAAGTTTGATATTGAAAAAGTACAAATACTTTTGCTCTTTTGCAAGGAAACATTTGAATATGATTCTACTCCCAAAAACCATAATTTCTATATCTTGGTAGAATTCTTAGTATCATTTCTGAGAACATGTTTTTCTGCACCACGGAGTTACAGGAGTGGTGTTTCTTTAGTTTTTGGTACAGATGACAAGACTTTCCAAGTTGAATTGAACTGGATGGTTGAAGAACAAAATTACTGCAGGTCATGAATGGGTACTGATGACGGAAGGGAGCTGTCGGAAATATTCATTCCATGCAAATGGTCAATTGTCTAAACTTACATCAATAATAACAGTTCCGTAAGAGGAATTCAGGTTCAAGACAAAGCTGCTAAGTTTTATCTATAAAGATAGCAATACTTGTCTATATCTATATCAACAGTCACAGTCTGCTAAGAAAAATTCAGGTCCAAGCAGCAAAGACTTACCTACAATGATAGCAGTCATGTACCTCTGTACCGGGTCACTGGTAGGAGTGAAAATACAATAATCCAGCCCCGTATTAGATGAATTATTGCATACCATGCTCTGCTGTAAGCGCAGGAGGATCATTAAATTTTGTCATCGATTAAAAAGGGACAACTTAATAAGTAAGCACAGAATTAGAGGATTTTGATCACAAAGTTTACCTTGAGCTGTTCAGCTTTAGCTGAGAAATATCAGACTGGAATGCAAAACATTAATTAGATTTCTTACCAGATATACTTTTCCCAAAAGAGGAAATAATTTATCATTACCATCATCATTAGCGTGCGTGCTAGAAATAGGAATGAATGGTGAGCGATTGTGATGCAGTTCCGGTAGGCCCTGCTGCTGCCTCCGATGCCTTAGATGACCGCGGAGGTAGCAGCAGTAGGGGATTCAGCAATATGAAGCTTCATCTGTGGTGGATAATGTGGGAGGGTGGGCTGTGACACCCTAGCAGTACCAGCTGAACTCGGTTGAGTCCCTCGTTAGGCTGGGAGGAACGTAGAGAGTAGAGGTCCCCTTTTTGTTTTTGTTTCTTTGTTGATGTTGGCTACCCCCCAAAATTAGGGGAAGTGCCTTGGTATATGTATGTATGTATGTATGTATCATCATTAGCCAAGCTACAACCCTAGTTGGAACAGCAGGATGATATAAGCCCAAGGGTACCAACAATGTAAAATAGCCAAGTGAGGAAAGAAAATAAGGAAATAAATAAACTATACGAGAAATAATTAATAGAGAATTTAAATCATCTTAAGATCAGTAACATCTGTCATATATTAACTATGAAGAGAGATAAAATCATTCAGTGCAAGTGTGAATTTTTGAAGTTCCACCGATTCAAATGCCTGAATAGGAAGATCATTCCGCAATCTGGTCACAGCTGGAATAAAACTTCTAGATTATTGTGTATTGATGAATCTTATGATGGAGGCACGACTGTTAGAATTAACTGCGTACCCACCCACTACTACATACAGGAAGGTACAGTCTGGGAAGATTTGAATGCAAAGGATGATCACTATTATGGAAAATCTTATAGGAGTTATTGGGCCCTTTGACTGACCAAACAGTACTACATTGGATACCTCTCTCTTTCTCGTTACAGCTCACTTGGTCTTTGCCTACACATACACCGAATAGTCTGGCCTATTCTTTCTATATTCTCCTCCGACATCGTACACCTGACAACACTAAGATTACCCAACAATTCTTCTTCGCTCCAGGAGTTAACTTCTGTATTGTAATTATTCAGTGATTACTTTACTCTTGGTAAGGGTAGAAGACTCTTTAGCTACGGTTAGCAGCTCTTCTAGAAGGACACTCCAAAATCAAACCATAGTTCTCTGGTCTTGGACAGTGCCATGGCTTTTGTACCATGGTCTTTCACTGTCTTGGGGTAGTGTTCTCTTGTTTGAGGGTACACTCAGGCAAACTATTCTATCTTATTTCTCTTCCTCTTGTTTTTTAAAGTTTTTAGTTTATATATGAACTGTTTATTCTAATGCTGTTACTGATCTTAAAATATTTCATTTAAACACATGGTTTTAACACAGCCCACTAAATATACATACTATTTCATTGGATAACCTATGCAGCAGCATCAAAATATTCAACCTATCCTTCCATAACGCCTTGACTTTGTTACTTTGCTTACCAAAAACCTTCCTACATCATTATCATAATAATAATAATAATAATAATAATAATAATAATAATAATAATAATAATTATTATTATTATTATTATTATTATTATTCACTTGCTAAGGTACAACCCTAGTTGGAAAAGCGGGATGCTATAAGCCCGAGGGCTCCACCAGGGAAAATAGCCCAGTGAGAAAGTTGAGTTAAATACAAGAGAAGTAATTAACAAGCACCTATGTACATTGTAGACTACAGTATGTACGTCGTAGAGTAAGTAACTTTATATGAGTAATATGTATAGCAAAATTATATCTTATCCTTCTACTTCTTACTCATGTTCATGATCATGTTCATGATAAAATTGAAATTTAATGTTTATGTTGTTACTTCTCTCAAGTCAATTATCATAAATACACCAATTCTGTTTAAGAATTCAATAGATTGAGCAGTATTCAACATAAGGATCAAATGGAAACCATTATCTAATTCTCACATTTGAAACAAGGAAAATTTAGTCCTTCCATTACCAGCATATTACCGTATTACAAAAAAACACAAACAATCGGGCCTACATATATTTGTTCGTTCACAATCAGGGTTCATGAGCTGTCCAACTCTATAGTCTCTAGGTTGTGAGGGGTGAGTGGGGGGGGTGAGGGGGGTGGGGGTGAGGGAGTGAGGGGGGGGGGTTGGGGGGTAAGGGTGAGGGGGGTGGGGGTGAGTGGGGGGGTGAGTGGGGGGTGAGGGGTGGGGGTTAGTGGGGGGGTGAGTGGGGGGATGAGGGGTGGGGGTGAGTGGGGGGGGAGGGGGGGTGAGTGGGGTTACACGTGAGGGGTAAATATACCAAACATATGCTGAATAACTACCTGTTCATAATTAGAATTTATCAAATAATTCAACAAAATTCTTTCATCAGGCAACTACAATATAGCAAACGTCTAGGCAACCGCAATATAGCAAAAGGTTAGGCAACTAAAATATAGCAAAAGTTTAGGCAATTTAATATAGCAAAAGGTTAGGCAATTTATATGATTTATATTCAACGTAGACTTAGAGATTCTTTCAAATGTGAATTATCTTTTATAATTAGCATTGAGGATTCTAGTGGAATGTTAGTTTGGGCCTTTGAACTGTATCGTAGTCTTCCACTGCCTTGGGCTAGAGTTCTCTTGCTTGAGGATACAGTCGGGGGCAATTTTCTATCTTATCTCTTTTCCTCTGTTTTAAGTTTTTGTACTTTATATATGAAAGATCGATTTTAGTGTTTTTACTGTTGTTAGAATATTTTATATTGTTAATTATTTATCTTGTAGTTTGTTTATTTCCTTTCCTCGCTGGGCTATTTTCCCCTGTTGGAGCCCTTGGGCATATAGCATCCTGCTTTTCCAACTAGGGTTATAGCCTAGTAAGTAAGTAGGTAATAATAATAATAATAATAATAATAATAATAATAATAATAATAATAATAAGAATAATGATACGTTGTCGGGAACTATTCCGCGCGTTAACAAGTAAACAAACAACTTCAATTATTCCCTTTATTTGCATCATTATGCTTATCAAAATTTGATAACTTATTAGTAGCTTGCTTCAAACCTGACTTTAATTAAAACACTATGGAAAAAACAATCTTATCAAGTTATTTAGTTCAACTATGAGCTCTTGGGGGGCGCTCTCATTGAGTAATAACGTCCAAATTAAACTAATTTCTCAACAAAGACTTTCTTTGAAACTTTTTAGCTCAATTCAAAATAGTACCGATATCCCCGTATTTTTTCCGATCATGAAAATCAGAATGTCACTTCGTGATAAGAGACGAAAACATCTTGGCTCTAAAACGTCCACATTCATTAAATCAAGGGAAAAATTAATTAACAGAAAATCTGTCTATTTCTCCAATAGATTACAGAAAGATGCCTGCACATTCCTTTACAAAATATGTGTCTACATGTTTTGCCAACGCATAATACAATGTAAACATTCCAAGAACAATAAATGCATTATTACTGGCTACATATTAGGTTATTCAAATGAAACTTTAAAAATCACAGACGTAAGTACAAATGAAGAACTTAATATCCTTGGCCTTCAATCATTGGGCTCAATACTACACAGTATGGCTACCATAGGGTTCAATACTACACAGTATGGCCACCATAAGGCTCAATACTACACAGTATGGCCACCATAAGGCTCAATACTACACAGTATGGCCACCATAAGGCTCAATACTACACAGTATAGCCACCATAAGACACAATACTCCACAGTATGGCCACCATAAGACACAAATTAAAAGCCCAAGTTGAAAGTACTGCTGAAACAAAAGATAGCCACCTGATCATAAAATTTGCAGATAAACAGAACCTAAAACAGGCAAAATCAGAAATGGAACAAGGTAATGTAAATAAGATCACTGTTACCGAAAAAGGAAAACTTAACCGAAGATAAAACTTACTAATGTACCAGAAGATGATGATGATATTATTCAAAGTCTGAAGCTTAAGAACCAGTGGCTAAATAGACACATTGTAGAAAACGATGATCTGACTATCATAATGCAAGAAAATTCAAGAATGGATAAACATAAACACTATATTATAAAATGTACACCTAAGATACGTAAAGCAATCTATGAAAATGGAGATAAACTTAGTACCACATATAGAATATTTAATGTTTACGATCATTACATGCCCTACCAGTGTTACAAATGCCAGGAATTTGGGCATAGGGCAGCAAATTGCAAGAATAAAAAGTCGTGCCCCAAGTGCGCGAGAGAACATAGAGCGGGCCATTGCAATGTTGTTGAAGTTAAATGCATAAATTGTGTGAGAAAGAACTATGATGACACAGAACACAAATCCTATGACAAAGTAAACTGTGAAGTTTATAAAGAAGAAATAATAAGAGCCAGAAACAATACTGACCATGGCTTCGATTAAGGATATATTATGTAATCTAATAAATATACAATCCATTGGCAATAAAACTCATATCATTAAGGAAGTCGTAAGTGATCAAGATGTGGATATTTGCTTGGTTGAGTGGTAATGTGAGTGACAGATCGAAAATAAATGAAATGACACCTAAATCTTATAACTTTTATCATGAACCAAGAGAAAACAAAAGAGGTGGAGGCATTGGAATCTTGATTAAGAAATCATACAAAGTTACAGTAAGAAATCATCTCATAGTTAATTCATTTGAATATATGAATATTAAAATTTCATCTCGAAATGTAAATCTACAAATAGTTATACTCTATAGACCACCGAGCAAAAGCAAAAGAATGTTTCTAGATGAATTTAATAACTTACTAGATACATTGAATGACAATCGAAATATAGTTATATGTGGTGATTTCAACCTACATCTTGATAACAGAGTAGACCCATATGTTAATGAATTTAGAGAATTGATTGACACCCATGACCTTGAAAACATAGTGTCTGAACCAACAGCTCAGTCTAATCATATACTAGATCTAGTTATAGTAAACAAAAACAACACCATCATACTAAATATGGAGATTGAACCTGACTGCTCTATATCCCCAATGCATAAGTTGATGTCTTTTGAAATAGACGTTAGAAAAAATAATGCAATACAGAAGGAAATCACATACAGAATTAAGACTAACTTTGATCCAAAAGAGTTCATTGAACAAAGCCTAGAGGATATAAAAGGGATAACACCAGTCTGTAACTGTGAAGAAAATCACACCCTCGCAGGGAGACAATCCTGTATAAACTGCATTACTGATAGAAGTAAAACTATACTTGCAACTAATTATAATAATAGGTGCCCGGAAATAGCAAAAATAATCACAATTAAAAAAAAATCGAACTGGTTTGATAATGAATTACACGAAGAGAAAAAAAGAAAAAGAAAAATGGAGGATAAATGGAAAAGAAATAAAAATAATGAAAACTGGCAACATTACAAAGCAGCTAGAAATCGCTACAATTACCTTATCTTAGTTAAAAAAGGCCTATTATAAAAAAGTGTGCAATGAAAATGACCCAAGGAAAATACATAAGAACCTAAAGAAACTATTAGGTCTAAAGGCAGAAATAGTGTTGCCCGATATAACTAATGATCCTATATGCCTAGAAAATGATTTTATTGATTATTTTGAGGAAAAAATAAATCAAATCTGCTCCAGTTTTCATAACATCAGCACAACAGAGCGAAGGAATACATCAGCAACAGGTGTAAATAAGCTAAGGGTATTCAAAGAGTTAAGTCAGAGTGATTATATGAGAATAATAAAGTAAAAAAAAACCTATTGCGGAAATGATCCATTTCCAATTAATGATGTAAAAGATGCAGAAAATTTCACCAGACTACAAGAGACCTACCGAAACATGGTAAATATGAGTAACACAGGCAGTTTTCCCTGATTGTGAAAAAGTTGCGTGTACCAAGCCTGTGTATAAAGGAAAAGGTGATGCAGACAATTTAAGTTCATATAGACCAATATCAAATCTGTCATATTTTTCGAAAATTATTGAAACTGCTGTACACGAACAAACCTGGAAATATCTGAAAAAATCTAATGCCATACCTGATGATCAATCTGCATACAGAGAAAATTACTCCACAGAAACAACAATGTTAGCGATAAAAAATGACATAACAGAAATTATAACAAATGGCAAGTGTTGCATTCTTGTAATGCTTGATCTAAGTGCAGCATTTGATACTGTAGAACATACATATCTGATGGAAGACCTTAAAGCTGTGGGCATCGTAGAACGAGCACACGACTGGTTTGTGAATTATCTTGAAAACCGCAAAGTTAAAGTGGTAATATCAGATGTTGAATCTGAGACAAGAAAACTAACCAAAGAGGTGCCTCAAGGCAGTGTATTAGGTCCTCTCCTGTTTGAAATTTACACGATTGAACTGGCAAATATACTTGAAACTCACAGAGTTAAGTTTAAAATATACGCTGATGATACACAATTCTATTTCCCAATAGAATCAGTTGATGAAGCCAAAAGAAAGATACATGAAATAATGAATGACATTAAAGCTTGGATGTTAACAAAAAAGCTCAAGCTCAATGAAGACAAAAGTGAATGTATTATTTTTGGAAATGAAAAAGATATAAAAAGAATCGAATGCTTCCAAAGAATTGAAATAGGTCAATCGATCATTGACCTAAAGAAATCTGTCAGGAATCTTGAAGTAATCATGGATGATAGACTGACAATGAACGAACATATAAATAACATGGTAAGAAATTACAACTATCATATAAGAAACATAGCATTTATTAGTAAATACTTAGATGAAAAATCTATGGCCATACTCATTTATCACCACATATTTTCAAGAATTGATTACTGCAACTCACTGTTCTATGGCTTACCAAATTATCAGCTGAAGAAAATTCAGAGAGTACAAAACAGAGCCGCTAGATTAATAAAAGGACTACACAATAGGGAAAGAATTACCCCTGCACTAATTAAATTACACTTGCTACCGGTAAAAGCGAGAATTGAATACAAGCTAATCTTACTAACGTTTAAGATACTGAACCAAAATGAACCAAAATATCTAAAGGAATGCCTGAATAAACTAGAACTAGAAACAAATGTTAACACAAGACACATGAGTGACAAACATAGGCTATCTGAACCAAGAACAAATAGTAAATTTGGTGAAAAGGCTTATAGCTACTGTGCGCCTGGACACTATAATAAACTGCCAACTGAAATGAAGGACCTAAAGGGAGCAATTGAATTTAAGAAGAAACTAAAGACATTACTTTTCACAAGATCATATGATTTGGAAGATGCTACAATCAAAGAATTGTATAAGTTATAATGAAAATGTTTCGTTAGATGATTAATATGGACCCGCCCGAGAAGTAGTTCACTCGACTCCAGTGGAGGGTTGGATTTAAACCCAAAACAAGTAAGTAAAGCAAGTATGGCCACCATAAGGCTCAATGCTACACAGTATGGCCACCATAATGCTCAATGCTACACAGTATGGTCATCATAAGGCTCAATGCTACACAGTATGGCCACCATAAAGCACAATACTAAACAGTATGGCCACCATAAGGCACAATACATCACAGTATGGCCTACATAAGGCACAATACTGCACATCATGGCCACCATAAGGCACAATACTACCCATATGGCCTACATAAGGCACAATACAGTACATTATGGCCACAATAAGGCACAATATAGCACAGTATGGTCTACATACGTC
>NC_090762.1:14822301-14879740 GCF_036898095.1 Palaemon carinicauda | reverse complement strand
CAGGTCCGGCCCTGTGGCCCAAAAATCCAAAAAATGTCAATATGTCAATCTATGTCCCAAATTGATTCAGGGAGTCACTTTAGAGGTATTTAATGTGTTTGTGCACGTTTACAAAGTTTGGCGTAATTATAAGGGCTATAGGAGGAATTTAACTTTTCCCATATTTTCAGTGGAAAATCCGCAGGTCCGGCCCTGCGGCCCAAAAATCCAAAAAATGTCAATATGTCAATCTATGTCCCAAATTGATTCAGGGAGTCACTTTAGAGGTATTTAATGTGTTTGTGCACGTTTACAAAGTTTGGCGTAATTATAAGGGCTATAGGAGGAATTTAACTTTTCCCATATTTTCAGTGGAAAATCCGCAGGTTCGGCCCTGCGGCCCAAAAATCCAAAAAATGTCAATATGTCAATCTATGTCCCAAATTGATTCAGGGAGTCACTTTAGAGGTATTTAATGTGTTTGTGCACGTTTACAAAGTTTGGCGTAATTATAAGGGCTATAGGAGGAATTTAACTTTTCCCATATTTTCAGTGGAAAATCCGCAGGTCCGGCCCTGTGGCCCAAAAATCCAAAAAATTTCAATATGTCAATCTATGTCCCAAATTGATTCAGGGAGTCACTTTAGAGGTATTTAATGTGTTTGTGCACGTTTACAAAGTTTGGCGTAATTATAAGGGCTATAGGAGGAATTTAACTTTTCCCATATTTTCAGTGGAAAATCCGCAGGTCCGGCCCTGTGGCCCAAAAATCCAAAAAATTTCAATATGTCACTCTATGTCCCAAATTGATTCAGGGAGTCACTTTAGAGGTATTTAATGTGTTTGTGCACGTTTACAAAGTTTGGCGTAATTATAAGGGCTATAGGAGGAATTTAACTTTTCCCATATTTTCAGTGGAAAATCCGCAGGTCCGGCCCTGTGGCCCAAAAATCCAAAAAATGTCAATATGTCAATCTATGTCCCAAATTGATTCAGGGAGTCACTTTAGAGGTATTTAATGTGTTTGTGCACGTTTACAAAGTTTGGCGTAATTATAAGGGCTATAGGAGGAATTTAACTTTTCCCATATTTTCAGTGGAAAATCCGCGGCCCTGTGGCCCAAAAATCCGAAAAATGTCTATGTCAATCTATGTCCCAAATTGATTCAGGGAGTCACTTTAGAGGTATTTAATGTGTTTGTGCACGTTTACAAAGTTTGGCGTAATTATAAGGGCTATAGGAGGAATTTAACTTTTCCCATATTTTCAGTGGAAAATCCGCAGGTCCGGCCCTGTGGCCCAAAAATCAAAAAAATGTCAATATGTCAATCTATGTCCCAAATTGATTCAGGGAGTCACTTTAGAGGTATTTAATGTGTTTGTGCACGTTTACAAAGTTTGGCGTAATTATAAGGGCTATAGTAGGAATTTAACTTTTCCCATATTTTCAGTGGAAAATCCGCAGGTCCGGCCCTGTGGCCCAAAAATCCAAAAAATGTCAATATGTCAATCTATGTCCCAAATTGATTCAGGGAGTCACTTTAGAGGTATTTAATGTGTTTGTGCACGTTTACAAAGTTTGGCGTAATTATAAGGGCTATAGGAGGAATTTAACTTTTCCCATATTTTCAGTGGAAAATCCGCAGGTCCGGCCCTGTGGCCCAAAAATCCAAAAAATTTCAATATGTCAATCTATGTCCCAAATTGATTCAGGGAGTCACTTTAGAGGTGTTTAATGTGTTTGTGCACGTTTACAAAGTTTGGCGTAATTATAAAGGCTATAGGAGGAATTTAACTTTTCCCATATTTTCAGCGGAAAATCCGCAGGTCCGGCCCTGTGGCCCAAAAATCCAAAAAATGTCAATATGTCAATCTATGTCCCAAATTGATTCAGGGAGTCACTTTAGAGGTATTTAATGTGTTTGTGCACGTTAACAAAGTTTGGCGTAATTATAAGGGCTATAGGAGGAATTTAACTTTTCCCATATTTTCAGTGGAAAATCCGCAGGTCCGGCCCTGTGGCCCAAAAATCCAAAAAATGTCAATATGTCAATCTATGTCCCCAAATTGATTCAGGGAGTCACTTTAGAGGTATTTAATGTGTTTGTGCACGTTTACAAAGTTTGGCGTAATTATAAGGGCTATAGGAGGAATTTAACTTTTCCCATATTTTCAGTGGAAAATCCGCAGGTCCGGCCCTGTGGCCCAAAAATCCAAAAAATGTCAATATGTCAATCTATGCCCCAAATTGATTCAAGGAGTCACTTTAGAGGTATTTAATGTGTTTGTGCACGTTTACAAAGTTTGGCGTAATTATAAGGGCTATAGGAGGAATTTAACTTTTCCCATATTTTCAGTGGAAAATCCGCAGGTCCGGCCCTGTGGCCCAAAAATCCAAAAAATGTCAATATGTCAATCTATGTCCCAAATTGATTCAGGGAGTCACTTTAGAGGTATTTAATGTGTTTGTGCACGTTTACAAAGTTTGGCGTAATTATAAGGGCTATAGGAGGAATTTAACTTTTCCCATATTTTCAGTGGAAAATCCGCAGGTCCGGCCCTGTGGCCCAAAAATCCAAAAAATGTCAATATGTCAATCTATGCCCCAAATTGATTCAAGGAGTCACTTTAGAGGTATTTAATGTGTTTGTGCACGTTTACAAAGTTTGGCGTAATTATAAGGGCTATAGGAGGAATTTAACTTTTCCCATATTTTCAGTGGAAAATCCGCAGGTCCGGCCCTGTGGCCCAAAAATCCAAAAAATGTCAATATGTCAATCTATGTCCCAAATTGATTCAGGGAGTCACTTTAGAGGTATTTAATGTGTTTGTGCACGTTTACAAAGTTTGGCGTAATTATAAGGGCTATAGGAGGAATTTAACTTTTCCCATATTTTCAGTGGAAAATCCGCAGGTCCGGCCCTGCGGCCCAAAAATCCAAAAAATGTCAATATGTCAATCTATGTCCCAAATTGATTCAGGGAGTCACTTTAGAGGTATTTAATGTGTTTGTGCACGTTTACAAAGTTTGGCGTAATTATAAGGGCTATAGGAGGAATTTAACTTTTCCCATATTTTCAGTGGAAAATCCGCAGGTTCGGCCCTGCGGCCCAAAAATCCAAAAAATGTCAATATGTCAATCTATGTCCCAAATTGATTCAGGGAGTCACTTTAGAGGTATTTAATGTGTTTGTGCACGTTTACAAAGTTTGGCGTAATTATAAGGGCTATAGGAGGAATTTAACTTTTCCCATATTTTCAGTGGAAAATCCGCAGGTCCGGCCCTGTGGCCCAAAAATCCAAAAAATTTCAATATGTCAATCTATGTCCCAAATTGATTCAGGGAGTCACTTTAGAGGTATTTAATGTGTTTGTGCACGTTTACAAAGTTTGGCGTAATTATAAGGGCTATAGGAGGAATTTAACTTTTCCCATATTTTCAGTGGAAAATCCGCAGGTCCGGCCCTGTGGCCCAAAAATCCAAAAAATTTCAATATGTCACTCTATGTCCCAAATTGATTCAGGGAGTCACTTTAGAGGTATTTAATGTGTTTGTGCACGTTTACAAAGTTTGGCGTAATTATAAGGGCTATAGGAGGAATTTAACTTTTCCCATATTTTCAGTGGAAAATCCGCAGGTCCGGCCCTGTGGCCCAAAAATCCAAAAAATGTCAATATGTCAATCTATGTCCCAAATTGATTCAGGGAGTCACTTTAGAGGTATTTAATGTGTTTGTGCACGTTTACAAAGTTTGGCGTAATTATAAGGGCTATAGGAGGAATTTAACTTTTCCCATATTTTCAGTGGAAAATCCGCGGCCCCTGTGGCCCAAAAATCCGAAAAATGTCTATGTCAATCTATGTCCCAAATTGATTCAGGGAGTCACTTTAGAGGTATTTAATGTGTTTGTGCACGTTTACAAAGTTTGGCGTAATTATAAGGGCTATAGGAGGAATTTAACTTTTCCCATATTTTCAGTGGAAAATCCGCAGGTCCGGCCCTGTGGCCCAAAAATCAAAAAAATGTCAATATGTCAATCTATGTCCCAAATTGATTCAGGGAGTCACTTTAGAGGTATTTAATGTGTTTGTGCACGTTTACAAAGTTTGGCGTAATTATAAGGGCTATAGTAGGAATTTAACTTTTCCCATATTTTCAGTGGAAAATCCGCAGGTCCGGCCCTGTGGCCCAAAAATCCAAAAAATGTCAATATGTCAATCTATGTCCCAAATTGATTCAGGGAGTCACTTTAGAGGTATTTAATGTGTTTGTGCACGTTTACAAAGTTTGGCGTAATTATAAGGGCTATAGGAGGAATTTAACTTTTCCCATATTTTCAGTGGAAAATCCGCAGGTCCGGCCCTGTGGCCCAAAAATCCAAAAAATTTCAATATGTCAATCTATGTCCCAAATTGATTCAGGGAGTCACTTTAGAGGTGTTTAATGTGTTTGTGCACGTTTACAAAGTTTGGCGTAATTATAAAGGCTATAGGAGGAATTTAACTTTTCCCATATTTTCAGCGGAAAATCCGCAGGTCCGGCCCTGTGGCCCAAAAATCCAAAAAATGTCAATATGTCAATCTATGTCCCAAATTGATTCAGGGAGTCACTTTAGAGGTATTTAATGTGTTTGTGCACGTTAACAAAGTTTGGCGTAATTATAAGGGCTATAGGAGGAATTTAACTTTTCCCATATTTTCAGTGGAAAATCCGCAGGTCCGGCCCTGTGGCCCAAAAATCCAAAAAATGTCAATATGTCAATCTATGTCCCAAATTGATTCAGGGAGTCACTTTAGAGGTATTTAATGTGTTTGTGCACGTTTACAAAGTTTGGCGTAATTATAAGGGCTATAGGAGGAATTTAACTTTTCCCATATTTTCAGTGGAAAATCCGCAGGTCCGGCCCTGTGGCCCAAAAATCCAAAAAATGTCAATATGTCAATCTATGCCCCAAATTGATTCAAGGAGTCACTTTAGAGGTATTTAATGTGTTTGTGCACGTTTACAAAGTTTGGCGTAATTATAAGGGCTATAGGAGGAATTTAACTTTTCCCATATTTTCAGTGGAAAATCCGCAGGTCCGGCCCTGTGGCCCAAAAATCCAAAAAATGTCAATATGTCAATCTATGTCCCAAATTGATTCAGGGAGTCACTTTAGAGGTATTTAATGTGTTTGTGCACGTTTACAAAGTTTGGCGTAATTATAAGGGCTATAGGAGGAATTTAACTTTTCCCATATTTTCAGTGGAAAATCCGCAGGTCCGGCCCTGTGGCCCAAAAATCCAAAAAATGTCAATATGTCAATCTATGCCCCAAATTGATTCAAGGAGTCACTTTAGAGGTATTTAATGTGTTTGTGCACGTTTACAAAGTTTGGCGTAATTATAAGGGCTATAGGAGGAATTTAACTTTTCCCATATTTTCAGTGGAAAATCCGCAGGTCCGGCCCTGTGGCCCAAAAATCCAAAAAATGTCAATATGTCAATCTATGTCCCAAATTGATTCAGGGAGTCACTTTAGAGGTATTTAATGTGTTTGTGCACGTTTACAAAGTTTGACGTAATTATAAGGGCTATAGGAGGAATTTAACTTTTCCCATATTTTCAGTGGAAAATCCGCAGGTCCGGCCCTGCGGCCCAAAAATCCAAAAAATGTCAATATGTCAATCTATGTCCCAAATTGATTCAGGGAGTCACTTTAGAGGTATTTAATGTGTTTGTGCACGTTTACAAAGTTTAGCGTAATTATAAGGGCTATAGGAGGAATTTAACTTTTCCCATATTTTCAGTGGAAAATCCGCAGGTTCGGCCCTGCGGCCCAAAAATCCAAAAAATGTCAATATGTCAATCTATGTCCCAAATTGATTCAGGGAGTCACTTTAGAGGTATTTAATGTGTTTGTGCACGTTTACAAAGTTTGGCGTAATTATAAGGGCTATAGGAGGAATTTAACTTTTCCCATATTTTCAGTGGAAAATCCGCAGGTCCGGCCCTGTGGCCCAAAAATCCAAAAAATTTCAATATGTCAATCTATGTCCCAAATTGATTCAGGGAGTCACTTTAGAGGTATTTAATGTGTTTGTGCACGTTTACAAAGTTTGGCGTAATTATAAGGGCTATAGGAGTAATTTAACTTTTCCCATATTTTCAGTGGAAAATCCGCAGGTCCGGCCCTGTGGCCCAAAAATCCAAAAAATGTCAATATGTCAATCTATGTCCCAAATTGATTCAGGGAGTCACTTTAGAGGTATTTAATGTGTTTGTGCACGTTTACAAAGTTTGGCGTAATTATAAGGGCTATAGGAGGAATTTAACTTTTCCCATATTTTCAGTGGAAAATCCGCGGCCCTGTGGCCCAAAAATCCGAAAAATGTCTATGTCAATCTATGTCCCAAATTGATTCAGGGAGTCACTTTAGAGGTATTTAATGTGTTTGTGCACGTTTACAAAGTATGGCGTAATTATAAGGGCTATAGGAGGAATTTAACTTTTCCCATATTTTCAGTGGAAAATCCGCAGGTCCGGCCCTGTGGCCCAAAAATCCAAAAAATGTCAATATGTCAATCTATGTCCCAAATTGATTCAGGGAGTCACTTTAGAGGTATTTAATGTGTTTGTGCACGTTTACAAAGTTTGGCGTAATTATAAGGGCTATAGTAGGAATTTAACTTTTCCCATATTTTCAGTGGAAAATCCGCAGGTCCGGCCCTGTGGCCCAAAAATCCAAAAAATGTCAATATGTCAATCTATGATCCAAATTGATTCAGGGAGTCACTTTAGAGGTATTTAATGTGTTTGTGCACGTTTACAAAGTTTGGCGTAATTATAAGGGCTATAGGAGGAATTTAACTTTTCCCATATTTTCAGTGGAAAATCCGCAGGTCCGGCCCTGTGGCCCAAAAATCCAAAAAATTTCAATATGTCAATCTATGTCCCAAATTGATTCAGGGAGTCACTTTAGAGGTGTTTAATGTGTTTGTGCACGTTTACAAAGTTTGGCGTAATTATAAAGGCTATAGGAGGAATTTAACTTTTCCCCTATTTTCAGTGGAAAATCCGCAGGTCCGGCCCTGCGGCCCAAAAATACAAAAAATGTCAATATGTCAATCTATGTCCCAAATTGATTCAGGGAGTCACTTTAGAGGTATTTAATGTGTTTGTGCACGTTTACAAAGTTTGGCGTAATTATAAGGGCTATAGGAGGAATTTAACTTTTCCCATATTTTCAGTGGGAAATCCGCAGGTCCGGCCCTGCGGCCCAAAAATCCAAAAAATGTCAATATGTCAATCTATGTCCCAAATTGATTCAGGGAGTCACTTTAGAGGTATTTAATGTGTTTGTGCACGTTTACAAAGTTTGGCGTAATTATAAGAGCTATAGGAGGAATTTAACTTTTCCCATATTTTCAGTGGAAAATCCGCAGGTCCGGCCCTGTGGCCCAAAAATCCAAAATATGTCAATATGTCAATCTATGTCCCAAATTGATTCAGGGAGTCACTTTAGAGGTATTTAATGTGTCTGTGCACGTTTACAAAGTTTGGCGTAATTATAAGGGCTATAGGAGGAATTTAACTTTTCCCATATTTTCAGTGGAAAATCCGCAGGTCCGGCCCTGTGGCCCAAAAATCCAAAAAATTTCAATATGTCAATCTATGTCCCAAATTGATTCAGGGAGTCATTTTAGAGGTATTTAATGTGTTTGTGCACGTTTACAAAGTTTGGCGTAATTATAAGGGCTATAGGAGGAATTTAACTTTTCCCATATTTTCAGTAGAAAATCCGCAGGTCCGGCCCTGTGGCCCAAAAATCCAAAAAATGTCAATATGTCAATCTATGTCCCAAATTGATTCAGGGAGTCACTTTAGAGGTATTTAATGTGTTTGTGCACGTTTACAAAGTTTGGCGTAATTATAAGGGCTATAGGAGGAATTTAACTTTTCCCCTATTTTCAGTGGAAAATCCGCAGGTCCGGCCCTGCGGCCCAAAAATACAAAAAATGTCAATATGTCAATCTATGTCCCAAATTGATTCAGGGAGTCACTTTAGAGGTATTTAATGTGTTTGTGCACATTTACAAAGTTTGGCGTGATTATAAGGGCTATAGGAGGAATTTAACTTTTCCCATATTTTCAGTGGAAAATCCGCAGGTCCGGCCCTGTGGCCCAAAAATCCAAAAAATTTCAATATGTCAATCTATGTCCCAAATTGATTCAAGGAGTCACTTTAGAGGTATTTAATGTGTTTGTGCACGTTTACAAAGTTTGGCGTAATTATAAGGGCTATAGGAGGAATTTAACTTTTCCCATATTTTCAGTGGAAAATCCGCAGGTCCGGCCCTGTGGCCCAAAAATCCAAAAAATGTCAATATGTCAATCTATGTCCCAAATTGATTCAGGGAGTCACTTTAGAGGTATTTAATGTGTTTGTGCACGTTTACAAAGTTTGGCGTAATTATAAGGGCTATAGGAGGAATTTAACTTTTCCCATATTTTCAGTGGAAAATCCGCGGCCCTGTGGCCCAAAAATCCAAAAAATGTCTATGTCAATCTATGTCCCAAATTGATTCAGGGAGTCACTTTAGAGGTATTTAATGTGTTTGTGCACGTTTACAAAGTTTGGCGTAATTATAAGGGCTATAGGAGGAATTTAACTTTTCCCATATTTTCAGTGGAAAATCCGCAGGTCCGGCCCTGTGGCCCAAAAATCCAAAAAATGTCAATATGTCAATCTATGTCCCAAATTGATTCAGGGAGTCACTTTAGAGGTATTTAATGTGTTTGTGCACGTTTACAAAGTTTGGCGTAATTATAAGGGCTATAGTAGGAATTTAACTTTTCCCATATTTTCAGTGGAAAATCCGCAGGTCCGGCCCTGTGGCCCAAAAATCCAAAAAATGTCAATATGTCAATCTATGTCCCAAATTGATTCAGGGAGTCACTTTAGAGGTATTTAATGTGTTTGTGCACGTTTACAAAGTTTGGCGTATAAGGGCTATAGGAGGAATTTAACTTTTCCCATATTTTCAGTGGAAAATCCGCAGGTCCGGCCCTGCGGCCCAAAAATCCAAAAAAGGTCAATATGTCAATCTATGTCCCAAATTGATTCAGGGAGTCACTTTAGAGGTATTTAATGTGTTTGTGCACGTTTACAAAGTTTGGCGTAATTATAAGGGCTATAGGAGGAATTTAACTTTTCCCATATTTTCAGTGGAAAATCCGCAGGTCCGGCCCTGTGGCCCAAAAATCCAAAAAATGTCAATATGTCAATCTATGTCCCAAATTGATTCAGGGAGTCACTTTAGAGGCATTTAATGTGTTTGTGCACGTTTACAAAGTTTGGCGTAATTATAAGGGCTATAGGAGGAATTTAACTTTTCCCATATTTTCAGTGGAAAATCCGCAGGTCCGGCCCTGTGGCCCAAAAATCCAAAAAATGTCAATATGTCAATCTATGTCCCAAATTGATTCAGGGAGTCACTTTAGAGGTATTTAATGTGTTTGTGCACGTTTACAAAGTTTGGCGTAATTATAAGGGCTATAGGAGGAATTTAACTTTTCCTATATTTTCAGTGAAAAATCCGCAGGTCCGGCCCTGTGGCCCAAAAATCCAAAAAATGTCAGTATGTCAATCTATGGCCCAAATTGATTCAGGGAGTCACTTTAGAGGTATTTAATGTGTTTGTGCACGTTTACAAAGTTTGGCGTAATTATAAGGGCTATAGGAGGAATTTAACTTTTCCCATACTTTCAGTGGAAAATCCGCAGGTCCGGCCCTGTGGCCCAAAAATCCAAAAAATGTCAATATGTCAATCTATGTCCCAAATTGATTCAGGGAGTCACTTTAGAGGTATTTAATGTGTTTGTGCACGTTTACAAAGTTTGGCGTAATTATAAGGGCTATAGGAGGAATTTAACTTTTCCCATATTTTCAGTGGAAAATCCGCAGGTCCGGCCCTGTGGCCCAAAAATCCAAAAAATGTCAATATGTCAATCTATGTCCCAAATTGATTCAGGGAGTCACTTTAGAGGTATTTAATGTGTTTGTGCACGTTTACAAAGTTTGGCGTAATTATAAGGGCTATAGGAGGAATTTAACTTTTCCCATATTTTCAGTGGAAAATCCGCAGGTCCGGCCCTGCGGCCCAAAAATCCAAAAAATGTCAATATGTCAATCTATGTCCCAAATTGATTCAGGGAGTCACTTTAGAGGTTTTTAATGTGTTTGTGCACGTTTACAAAGTTTGGCATAATTATAAGGGCTATAGGAGGAATTTAACTTTTCCCATATTTTCAGTGGAAAATCCGCAGGTCCGGCCCTGTGGCCCAAAAATCCAAAATATGTCAATATGTCAATCTATGTCCCAAATTGATTCAGGGAGTCACTTTAGAGGTATTTAATGTGTTTGTGCACGTTTACAAAGTTTGGCGTCATTATAAGGGCTATAGGAGGAATTTAACTTTTCCCATATTTTCAGTGGAAAATCCGCAGGTTCGGCCCTGCGGCCCAAAAATCCAAAAAATGTCAATATGTCAATCTATGTCCCAAATTGATTCAGGGAGTCACTTTAGAGGTATTTAATGTGTTTGTGCACGTTTACAAAGTTTGGCGTAATTATAAGGGCTATAGGAGGAATTTAACTTTTCCCATATTTTCAGTGGAAAATCCGCAGGTCCGGCCCTGCGGCCCAAAAATCCAAAAAATGTCAATATGTCAATCTATGTCCCAAATTGATTCAGGGAGTCACTTTAGAGGTTTTTAATGTGTTTGTGCACGTTTACAAAGTTTGGCGTAATTATAAGGGCTATAGGAGGAATTTAACTTTTCCCATATTTTCAGTGGAAAATCCGCAGGTCCGGCCCTGTGGCCCAAAAATCCAAAATATGTCAATATGTCAATCTATGTCCCAAATTGATTCAGGGAGTCACTTTAGAGGTATTTAATGTGTTTGTGCACGTTTACAAAGTTTGGCGTCATTATAAGGGCTATAGGAGGAATTTAACTTTTCCCATATTTTCAGTGGAAAATCCGCAGGTTCGGCCCTGCGGCCCAAAAATCCAAAAAATGTCAATATGTCAATCTATGTCCCAAATTGATTCAGGGAGTCACTTTAGAGGTATTTAATGTGTTTGTGCACGTTTACAAAGTTTGGCGTAATTATAAGGGTTATAGGAGGAATTTAACTTTTCCCATATTTTCAGTGGAAAATCCGCAGGTCCGGCCCTGTGGCCCAAAAATCCAAAAAATGTCAATATGTCAATCTATGTCCCAAATTGATTCAGGGAGTCACTTTAGAGGTATTTAATGTGTTTGTGCACATTTACAAAGTTTGGCGTAATTATAAGGGCTATAGGAGGAATTTAACTTTTCCCATATTTTCAGTGGAAAATCCGCAGGTCCGGCCCTGTGGCCCAAAAATCCAAAAAATGTCAATATGTCAATATATGTCCCAAATTGATTCAGGGAGTCACTTTAGAGGTATTTAATGTGTTTGTGCACGTTTACAAAGTTTGGCGTAATTATAAGGGCTATAGGAGGAATTTAACTTTTCCCATATTTTCAGTGGAAAATCCGCAGGTCCGGCCCTGTGGCCCAAAAATCCAAAAAATGTCAATATGTCAATCTATGTCCCAAATTGATTCAGGGAGTCACTTTAGAGGTATTTAATGTGTTTGTGCACGTTTACAAAGTTTGGCGTAATTATAAGGGCTATAGGAGGAATTTAACTTTTCCCATATTTTCAGTGGAAAATCCGCAGGTCCGGCCCTGTGGCCCAAAAATCCAAAAAATGTCAATATGTCAATCTATGTCTCAAATTGATTCAGGGAGTCACTTTAGAGGTATTTAATGTGTTTGTGCACGTTTACAAAGTTTGGCGTAATTATAAGGGCTATAGGAGGAATTTAACTTTTCCCATATTTTCAGTGGAAAATCCGCAGGTCCGGCCCTGTGGCCCAAAAATCCAAAAAATGTCAATATGTCAATCTATGTCCCAAATTGATTCAGGGAGTCACTTTAGAGGTATTTAATGTGTTTGTGCACGTTTACAAAGTTTGGCGTAATTATAAGGGCTATAGGAGGAATGTAACTTTTCCCATATTTTCAGTGGAAAATCCGCAGGTCCGGCCCTGTGGCCCAAAAATCCAAAAAATGTCAATATGTCAATCTATGTCCCAAATTGATTCAGGGAGTCACTTTAGTGGTATTTAATGTGTTTGTGCACGTTTACAAAGTTAGGCGTAATTATAAGGGCTATAGGAGGAATTTAACTTTTCCCATATTTTCAGTGGAAAATCCGCAGGTCCGGCCCTGTGGCCCAAAAATCCAAAAAATGTCAATATGTCAATCTATGTCCCAAATTGATTCAAGGAGTCACTTTAGAGGTATTTAATGTGTTTGTGCACGTTTACAAAGTTTGGCGTAATTATAAGGGCTATAGGAGGAATTTAACTTTTTCCATATTTTCAGTGGCAAATCCGCAGGTCCTGCGGCCCAATAATCCAAAAAATGTCAATATGTCAATCTATGTCCCAAATTGATTCAGGGAGTCACTTTAGAGGTATTTAATGTGTTTGTGCACGTTTACAAAGTTTGGCGTAATTATAAGGGCTATAGGAGGAATTTAACTTTTCCCATATTTTCAGTGGAAAATCCGCAGGTTCGGTTCTGCGGCGCAAAAATCCAAAAAATGTCAATATGTCAATCTATGTCCCAAATTGATTCAGGGAGTCACTTTAGAGGTATTTAATGTGTTTGTGCACGTTTACAAAGTTTGGCGTAATTATAAGGGCTATAGGAGGAATTTAACTTTTCCCATATTTTCAGTGGAAACTCCGCAGGTTCGGCCCTGCGGCCCAAAAATCCAAAAAATGTCAATATGTCAATCTATGTCCCAAATTGATTCAGGGAGTCACTTTAGAGGTATTTAATGTGTTTGTGCACGTTTACAAAGTTTGGCGTAATTATAAGGGCTATAGGAGGAATTTAACTTTTCCCATATTTTCAGTGGAAAATCCGCAGGTCCGGCCCTGTGGCCCAAAAATCCAAAAAATGTCAATATGTCAATCTATGTCCCAAATTGATTCAAGGAGTCACTTTAGAGGTATTTAATGTGTTTGTGCACGTTTACAAAGTTTGGCGTAATTATAAGGGCTAGAGGAGGAATTTAACTTTTCCCATATTTTCAGTGGAAAATCCGCAGGTCCGGCCCTGCGGCCCAAAAATCCAAAAAATGTCAATATGTCAATCTATGTCCCAAATTGATTCAGGGAGTCACTTTAGAGGTATTTAATGTGTTTGTGCACGTTTACAAAGTTTGGCGTAATTATAAGGGCTATAGGAGGAATTTAACTTTTCCCATATTTTCAGTGGAAAATCCGCAGGTTCGGTTCTGCGGCCCAAAAATCCAAAAAATGTCAATATGTCAATCTATGTCCCAAACTGATTCAGGGAGTCACTTTAGAGGTATTTAATGTGTTTGTGCACGTTTACAAAGTTTGGCGTAATTATAAGGGCTATAGGAGGAATTTAACTTTTCCCATATTTTCAGTGGAAAATCCGCAGGTTCGTCCCTGCGGCCCAAAAATCCAAAAAATGTCAATATGTCAATCTATGTCCCAAATTGATTCAGGGAGTCACTTTAGAGGTATTTAATGTGTTTGTGCACGTTTACAAAGTTTGGCGTAATTATAAGGGCTATAGGAGGAATTTAACTTTTCCCATATTTTCAGTGGAAAATCCGCAGGTCCGGCCCTGCGGCCCAAAAATCCAAAAAATGTCGATATGTCAATCTATGTCCCAAATTGATTCAGGGAGTCACTTTAGAGGTATTTAATGTGTTTGTGCACGTTTACAAAGTTTGGCGTAATTATAAGGGCTATAGGAGGAATTTAACTTTTCCCATATTTTCAGTGGAAAATCCGCAGGTCCGGCCCTGCGGCCCAAAAATCCAAAAAATGTCAATATGTCAATCTATGTCCCAAATTGATTCAGGGAGTCACTTTAGAGATATTTAATGTGTTTGTGCACGTTTACAAAGTTTGGCGTAATTATAAGGGCTATAGGAGGAATTTAACTTTTCCCATATTTTCAGTGGAAAATCCGCAGGTCCCGGCCCTGTGGCCCAAAAATCCAAAAAATGTCAATATGTCAAACTATGTCCCAAATTGATTCAGGAAGTCACTTTAGAGGTATTTAGTGTGTTTGTGCACGTTTACAAAGTTTGGCGTAATTATAAGGGCTATAGGAGGAATTTAACTTTTCCCATATTTTCAGTGGAAAATCCGCAGGTCCGGCCCTGTGGCCCAAAAATCCAAAAAATGTCAATATGTCAATCTATGTCCCAAATTGATTCAGGGAGTCACTTTAGAGGTATTTAATGTGTTTGTGCACGTTTACAAAGTTTGGCGTAATTATAAGGGCTATAGAAGGAATTTAACTTTTCCCATATTTTCAGTGGAAAATCCGCAGGTCCGGCCCTGTGACCCAAAAATCAAAAAAATGTCAATATGTCAATCTATGTCCCAAATTGATTCAGGGAGTCACTTTAGAGGTATTTAATGTGTTTGTGCACGTTTACAAAGTTTGGCGTAATTATAAGGGCTATAGGAGGAATTTAACTTTTCCCATATTTTCAGTGGAAAATCCGCAGGTCCGGCCCTGTGGCCAAAAAATCCAAAAAATGTCAATATGTCAATCTATGTCCCAAATTGATTCAGGGAGTCACTTTAGAGGTATTTAATGTGTTTGTGCACGTTTACAAAGTTTGACGTAATTATAAGGGCTATAGGAGGAATTTAACTTTTCCTATGTTTTTAGTGAAAAATCCGCAGGTCCGGCCCTGTGGCCCAAAAATCCAAAAAATGTCAATATGTCAATCTATGTCCCAAATTGATTCAGGGAGTCACTTTAGAGGTATTTAATGTGTTTGTGCACGTTTACAAAGTTTGGCGTAATTATAAGGGCTATAGGAGGAATTTAACTATTCCCATATTTTCAGTGGAAAATCCGCAGGTCCGGCCCTGTGGCCCAAAAATCCAAAAAATGTCAATATGTCAATCTATGTCCCAAATTGATTCAGGTAGTCACTTTAGAGGTATTTAATGTGTTTGTGCACGTTTACAAAGTTTGGCGTAATTATAAGGGCTATAGGAGGAATTTAACTTTTCCCATATTTTCAGTGGAAAATCCGCAGGTCCGGCCCTGTGGCCCAAAAATCCAAAAAATGTCAATATGTCAATCTATGTCCCAAATTGATTCAGGGAGTCACTTTAGAGGTATTTAATGTGTTTGTGCACGTTTACAAAGTTTGGCGTAACTATAAGGGCTATAGGAGGAATTTAACTTTTCCCATATTTTCAGTGGAAAATCCGCAGGTTCGTCCCTGCGGCCCAAAAATCCAAAAAATGTCAATATGTCAATCTATGTCCCAAATTGATTCAGGGAGTCACTTTAGAGGTATTTAATGTGTTTGTGCACGTTTACAAAGTTTGGCGTAATTATAAGGGCTATAGGAGGAATTTAACTTTTCCCATATTTTCAGTGGAAAATCCGCAGGTCCGGGCCCTGTGGCCCAAAAATCCAAAAAATGTCAATATGTCAATCTATGTCCCAAATTGATTCAGGGAGTCACTTTAGAGGTATTTAATGTGTTTGTGCACGTTTACAAAGTTTGGCATAATTATAAGGGCTATAGGAGGAATTTAACTTTTCCCATATTTTCAGTGGAAAATCCGCAGGTCCGGTCCTGTGGCCCAAAAATCCAAAAAATGTCAATATGTCAATCTATGTCCCAAATTGATTCAGGGAGTCACTTTAGAGGTATTTAATGTGTTTGTGCACGTTTACAAAGTTTGGCGTAATTATAAGGGCTATAGGAGGAATTTAACTTTTCCCATATTTTCAGTGGAAAATCCGCAGGTCCGGCCCTGTGGCCCAAAAATCCAAAAAATGTCAATATGTCAATCTATGTCCCAAATTGATTCAGGGAGTCACTTTAGAGGTATTTAATGTGTTTGTGCACGTTTACAAAGTTTGGCGTAATTATAAGGGCTATAGGAGGAATTTAACTTTTCCCATATTTTCAGTGGAAAATCCACAGGTCCGGCCTTGCGGCCCAAAAATCCAAAAAATGTTAATATGTCAATCTATGTCCCAAATTGATTCAGGGAGTCACTTTAGAGGTATTTAATGTGTTTGTGCACGTTTACAAAGTTTGGCGTAATTATAAGGGCTATAGGAGGAATTTAACTTTTCCCATATTTTCAGTGGAAAATCCGCAGGTCCGGTCCTGTGGCCCAAAAATCCAAAAAATGTCAATATGTCAATCTATGTCCCAAATTGATTCAGGGAGTCACTTTAGAGGTATTTAATGTGTTTGTGCACGTTTACAAAGTTTGGCGTAATTATAAGGGCTATAGGAGGAATTTAACTTTTCCCATATTTTCAGTGGAAAATCCGCAGGTCCGGCCCTGTGGCCCAAAAATCCAAAAAATGTCATTATGTCAATCTATGTCCCAAATTGATTCAGGGAGTCACTTTAGAGGTATTTAATGTGTTTGTGCACGTTTACAAAGTTTGGCGTAATTATAAGGGCTATAGGAGGAATTTAACTTTTCCCATATTTTCAGTGGAAAATCCGCAGGTCCGGCCCTGCGGCCCAAAAATCCCAAAAATGTCAATATGTCAATCTATGTCCCAAATTGATTCAGGGAGTCACTTTAGAGGTATTTAATGTGTTTGTGCACATTTACAAAGTTTGGCGTAATCATAAGGGCTATAGGAGGAATTTAACTTTTCCCATATTTTCAGTGGAAAATCCACAGGTCCGGCCTTGCGACCCAAAAATCCAAAAAATGTTAATATGTCAATCTATGTCCCAAATTGATTCAGGGAGTCACTTTAGAGGTATTTAATGTGTTTGTGCACGTTCACAAAGTTTGGCGTAATTATAAGGGCTATAGGAGGAATTTAACTTTTCCCATATTTTCAGAGGAAAATCCGCAGGTCCGGCCCTGTGGCCCAAAAATCCAAAATATGTCAATATGTCAATCTATGTCCCAAATTGATTCAGGGAGTCACTTTAGAGGTATTTAATGTGTTTGTGCACGTTTACAAAGTTTGGCGTAATTATAAGGGCTATAGGAGGAATTTAACTTTTCCCATATTTTCAGTGGAAAATCCGCAGGTCCGGCCCTGTGGCCCAAAAATCCAAAAAATGTCAATATGTCAATCTATGTCCCAAATTGATTCAGGGAGTCACTTTAGAGGTATTTAATGTGTTTGTGCACGTTTACAAAGTTTGGCGTAATTATAAGGGCTATAGGAGGAATTTAACTTTTCCCATATTTTCAGTGGAAAATCCGCAGGTCCGGCCCTGTGGCCCAAAAATCCAAAATATGTCAATATGTCAATCTATGTCCCAAATTGATTCAGGGAGTCACTTTAGAGGTATTTAATGTGTTTGTGCACGTTAACAAAGTTTGGCGTAATTATAAGGGCTATAGGAGGAATTTAACTTTTCCCATATTTTCAGTGGAAAATCCGCAGGTCCGGCCCTGTGGCCCAAAAATCCAAAAAATGTCAATATGTCAATCTATGTCCCAAATTGATTCAGGGAGTCACTTTAGAGGTATTTAATGTGTTTGTGCACGTTTACAAAGTTTGGCGTAATTATAAGGGCTATAGGAGGAATTTAACTTTTCCCATATTTTCAGTGGAAAATCCGCAGGTCCGGCCCTGCGGCCCAAAAATCCCAAAAATGTCAATATGTCAATCTATGTCCCAAATTGATTCAGGGAGTCACTTTAGAGGTATTTAATGTGTTTGTGCACGTTTACAAAGTTTGGCGTAACTATAAGGGCTATAGGAGGAATTTAACTTTTCCCATATTTTCAGTGGAAAATCCGCAGGTTCGTCCCTGCGGCCCAAAAATCCAAAAAATGTCAATATGTCAATCTATGTCCCAAATTGATTCAGGGAGTCACTTTAGAGGTATTTAATGTGTTTGTGCACGTTTACAAAGTTTGGCGTAATTATAAGGGCTATAGGAGGAATTTAACTTTTCCCATATTTTCAGTGGAAAATCCGCAGGTCCGGGCCCGGTGGCCCAAAAATCCAACAAATGTCAATATGTCAATCTATGTCCCAAATTGATTCAGGGAGTCACTTTAGAGGTATTTAATGTGTTTGTGCACGTTTACAAAGTTTGGCATAATTATAAGGGCTATAGGAGGAATTTAACTTTTCCCATATTTTCAGTGGAAAATCCGCAGGTCCGGTCCTGTGGCCCAAAAATCCAAAAAATGTCAATATGTCAATCTATGTCCCAAATTGATTCAGGGAGTCACTTTAGAGGTATTTAATGTGTTTGTGCACGTTTACAAAGTTTGGCGTAATTATAAGGGCTATAGGAGGAATTTAACTTTTCCCATATTTTCAGTGGAAAATCCGCAGGTCCGGCCCTGTGGCCCAAAAATCCAAAAAATGTCAATATGTCAATCTATGTCCCAAATTGATTCAGGGAGTCACTTTAGAGGTATTTAATGTGTTTGTGCACGTTTACAAAGTTTGGCGTAATTATAAGGGCTATAGGAGGAATTTAACTTTTCCCATATTTTCAGTGGAAAATCCGCAGGTCCGGCCCTGCGGCCCAAAAATCCCAAAAATGTCAATATGTCAATCTATGTCCCAAATTGATTCAGGGAGTCACTTTAGAGGTATTTAATGTGTTTGTGCACGTTTACAAAGTTTGGCGTAATTATAAGGGCTATAGGAGGAATTTAACTTTTCCCATATTTTCAGTGGAAAATCCACAGGTCCGGCCTTGCGGCCCAAAAATCCAAAAAATGTTAATATGTCAATCTATGTCCCAAATTGATTCAGGGAGTCACTTTAGAGGTATTTAATGTGTTTGTGCACGTTTACAAAGTTTGGCGTAATTATAAGGGCTATAGGAGGAATTTAACTTTTCCCATATTTTCAGTGGAAAATCCGCAGGTCCGGTCCTGTGGCCCAAAAATCCAAAAAATGTCAATATGTCAATCTATGTCCCAAATTGATTCAGGGAGTCACTTTAGAGGTATTTAATGTGTTTGTGCACGTTTACAAAGTTTGGCGTAATTATAAGGGCTATAGGAGGAATTTAACTTTTCCCATATTTTCAGTGGAAAATCCGCAGGTCCGGCCCTGTGGCCCAAAAATCCAAAAAATGTCATTATGTCAATCTATGTCCCAAATTGATTCAGGGAGTCACTTTAGAGGTATTTAATGTGTTTGTGCACGTTTACAAAGTTTGGCGTAATTATAAGGGCTATAGGAGGAATTTAACTTTTCCCATATTTTCAGTGGAAAATCCGCAGGTCCGGCCCTGCGGCCCAAAAATCCCAAAAATGTCAATATGTCAATCTATGTCCCAAATTGATTCAGGGAGTCACTTTAGAGGTATTTAATGTGTTTGTGCACATTTACAAAGTTTGGCGTAATTATAAGGGCTATAGGAGGAATTTAACTTTTCCCATATTTTCAGTGGAAAATCCACAGGTCCGGCCTTGCGGCCCAAAAATCCAAAAAATGTTAATATGTCAATCTATGTCCCAAATTGATTCAGGGAGTCACTTTAGAGGTATTTAATGTGTTTGTGCACGTTTACAAAGTTTGGCGTAATTATAAGGGCTATAGGAGGAATTTAACTTTTCCCATATTTTCAGAGGAAAATCCGCAGGTCCGGCCCTGTGGCCCAAAAATCCAAAATATGTCAATATGTCAATCTATGTCCCAAATTGATTCAGGGAGTCACTTTAGAGGTATTTAATGTGTTTGTGCACGTTTACAAAGTTTGGCGTAATTATAAGGGCTATAGGAGGAATTTAACTTTTCCCATATTTTCAGTGGAAAATCCGCAGGTCCGGCCCTGTGGCCCAAAAATCCAAAAAATGTCAATATGTCAATCTATGTCCCAAATTGATTCAGGGAGTCACTTTAGAGGTATTTAATGTGTTTGTGCACGTTTACAAAGTTTGGCGTAATTATAAGGGCTATAGGAGGAATTTAACTTTTCCCATATTTTCAGTGGAAAATCCGCAGGTCCGGCCCTGTGGCCCAAAAATCCAAAATATGTCAATATGTCAATCTATGTCCCAAATTGATTCAGGGAGTCACTTTAGAGGTATTTAATGTGTTTGTGCACGTTAACAAAGTTTGGCGTAATTATAAGGGCTATAGGAGGAATTTAACTTTTCCCATATTTTCAGTGGAAAATCCGCAGGTCCGGCCCTGTGGCCCAAAAATCCAAAAAATGTCAATATGTCAATCTATGTCCCAAATTGATTCAGGGAGTCACTTTAGAGGTATTTAATGTGTTTGTGCACGTTTACAAAGTTTGGCGTAATTATAAGGGCTATAGGAGGAATTTAACTTTTCCCATATTTTCAGTGGAAAATCCGCAGGTCCGGCCCTGTGGCCCAAAAATCCAAAAAATGTCAATATGTCAATCTATGTCCCAAATTGATTCAGGGAGTCACTTTAGAGGTATTTAATGTGTTTGTGCACGTTTACAAAGTTTGGCGTAATTATAAGGGCTATAGGAGGAATTTAACTTTTCCCATATTTTCAGTGGAAAATCCGCAGGTCCGGCCCTGTGGCCCAAAAATCCAAAAAATGTCAATATGTCAATCTTTGTCCCAAATTGATTCAGGGAGTCACTTTAGAGGTATTTAATGTGTTTGTGCACGTTTACAAAGTTTGGCGTAATTATAAGGGCTATAGGAGGAATTTAACTTTTCCCATATTTTCAGTGGAAAATCCGCAGGTCCGGCCCTGCGGCCCAAAAATCCAAAAAATGTCAATATGTCAATCTATGTCCCAAATTGATTCAGGGAGTCACTTTAGAGGTATTTAATGTGTTTGTGCACGTTTACAAAGTTTGGCGTAATTATAAGGGCTATAGGAGGAATTTAACTTTTCCCATATTTTCAGTGGAAAATCCGCAGGTCCGGCCCTGTGGCCCAAAAATCCAAAAAATGTCAATATGTCAATCTATGTCCCAAATTGATTCAGGGAGTCACTTTAGAGGTATTTAATGTGTTTGTGCACGTTTACAAAGTTTGGCGTAATTATAAGGGCTATAGGAGGAATTTAACTTTTCCCATATTTTCAGTGGAAAATCCGCAGGTCCGGCCCTGTGGCCCAAAAATCCAAAAAATGTCAATATGTCAATCTATGTCCCAAATTGATTCGGGGAGTCACTTTAGAGGTATTTAATGTGTTTGTGCACGTTTACAAAGTTTGGCGTAATTATAAGGGCTATAGGAGGAATTTAACTTTTCCCATATTTTCAGTGGAAAATCCGCAGGTCCGGCCCTGCGGCCCAAAAATCCCAAAAATGTCAATATGTCAATCTATGTCCCAAATTGATTCAGGGAGTCACTTTAGAGGTATTTAATGTGTTTGTGCACATTTACAAAGTTTGGCGTAATTATAAGGGCTATAGGAGGAATTTAACTTTTCCCATATTTTCAGTGGAAAATCCACAGGTCCGGCCTTGCGGCCCAAAAATCCAAAAAATGTTAATATGTCAATCTATGTCCCAAATTGATTCAGGGAGTCACTTTAGAGGTATTTAATGTGTTTGTGCACGTTTACAAAGTTTGGCGTAATTATAAGGGCTATAGGAGGAATTTAACTTTTCCCATATTTTCAGAGGAAAATCCGCAGGTCCGGCCCTGTGGCCCAAAAATCCAAAATATGTCAATATGTCAATCTATTTCCCAAATTGATTCAGGGAGTCACTTTAGAGGTATTTAATGTGTTTGTGCACGTTTACAAAGTTTGGCGTAATTATAAGGGCTATAGGAGGAATTTAACTTTTCCCATATTTTCAGTGGAAAATCCGCAGGTCCGGCCCTGTGGCCCAAAAATCCAAAAAATGTCAATATGTCAATCTATGTCCCAAATTGATTCAGGGAGTCACTTTAGAGGTATTTAATGTGTTTGTGCACGTTTACAAAGTTTGGCGTAATTATAAGGGCTATAGGAGGAATTTAACTTTTCCCATATTTTCAGTGGAAAATCCGCAGGTCCGGCCCTGTGGCCCAAAAATCCAAAAAATTTCAATATGTCAATCTATGTCCCAAATTGATTCAGGGAGTCACTTTAGAGGTATTTAATGTGTTTGTGCACGTTTACAAAGTTTGGCGTAATTATAAGGGCTATAGGAGGAATTTAACTTTTCCCATATTTTCAGTGGAAAATCCGCAGGTCCGGCCCTGTGGCCCAAAAATCCAAAAAATGTCAATATGTCAATCTATGTCCCAAATTGATTCAGGGAGTCACTTTAGAGGTATTTAATGTGTTTGTGCACGTTTACAAAGTTTGGCGTAATTATAAGGGCTATAGGAGGAATTTAACTTTTCCCATATTTTCAGTGGAAAATCCGCAGGTCCGGCCCTGCGGCCCAAAAATCCAAAAAATGTCAATATGTCAATCTATGTCCCAAATTGATTCAGGGAGTCACTTTAGCGGTATTTAATGTGTTTGTGCACGTTTACAAAGTTTGGCGTAATTATAAGGGCTATAGGAGGAATTTAACTTTTCCCATATTTTCAGTGGAAAATCCACAGGTCCGGCCTTGCGGCCCAAAAATCCAAAAAATGTTAATATGTCAATCTATGTCCCAAATTGATTCAGGGAGTCACTTTAGAGGTATTTAATGTGTTTGTGCACGTTTACAAAGTTTGGCGTAATTATAAGGGCTATAGGAGGAATTTAACTTTTCCCATATTTTCAGTGGAAAATCCGCAGGTCCGGTCCTGTGGCCCAAAAATCCAAAAAATGTTAATATGTCAATCTATGTCCCAAATTGATTCAGGGAGTCACTTTAGAGGTATTTAATGTGTTTGTGCACGTTTACAAAGTTTGGCGTAATTATAAGGGCTATAGGAGGAATTTAACTTTTCCCATATTTTCAGAGGAAAATCCGCAGGTCCGGCCCTGTGGCCCAAAAATCCAAAATATGTCAATATGTCAATCTATGTCCCAAATTGATTCAGGGAGTCACTTTAGAGGTATTTAATGTGTTTGTGCACGTTTACAAAGTTTGGCGTAATTATAAGGGCTATAGGAGGAATTTAACTTTTCCCATATTTTCAGTGGAAAATCCGCAGGTCCGGCCCTGTGGCCCAAAAATCCAAAAAATGTCAATATGTCAATCTATGTCCCAAATTGATTCAGGGAGTCACTTTAGAGGTATTTAATGTGTTTGTGCACGTTTACAAAGTTTGGCGTAATTATAAGGGCTATAGGAGGAATTTAACTTTTCCCATATTTTCAGTGGAAAATCCGCAGGTCCGGCCCTGTGGCCCAAAAATCCAAAAAATGTCAATATGTCAATCTATGTCCCAAATTGATTCAGGGAGTCACTTTAGAGGTATTTAATGTGTTTGTGCACGTTTACAAAGTTTGGCGTAATTATAAGGGCTATAGGAGGAATTTAACTTTTCCCATATTTTCAGTGGAAAATCCGCAGGTCCCGGCCCTGTGGCCCAAAAATCCAAAAAATGTCAATATGTCAATCTATGTCCCAAATTGATTCAGGGAGTCACTTTAGAGGTATTTAATGTGTTTGTGCACGTTTACAAAGTTTGGCGTAATTATAAGGGCTATAGGAGGAATTTAACTTTTCCCATATTTTCAGTGGAAAATCCGCAGGTCCGGCCCTGTGGCCCAGAAATCCAAAATATGTCAATATGTCAATCTATGTCCCAAATTGATTCAGGGAGTCACTTTAGAGGTATTTAATGTGTTTGTGCACGTTTACAAAGTTTGGCGTAATTATAAGGGCTATAGGAGGAATTTAACTTTTCCCATATTTTCAGTGGAAAATCCGCAGGTCCGGCCCTGTGGCCCAAAAATCCAAAAAATGTCAATATGTCAATCTATGTCCCAAATTGAGTCAGGGAGTCACTTTAGAGGTATTTAATGTGTTTGTGCACGTTTACAAAGTTTGGCGTAATTATAAGGGCTATAGGAGGAATTTAACTTTTCCCATATTTTCAGTGGAAAATCCGCAGGTCCGGCCCTGCGGCCCAAAAATCCCAAAAATGTCAATATGTCAATCTATGTCCCAAATTGATTCAGGGAGTCACTTTAGAGGTATTTAATGTGTTTGTGCACGTTTACAAAGTTTGGCGTAATTATAAGGGCTATAGGAGGAATTTAACTTTTCCCATATTTTCAGTGGAAAATCCGCAGGTCCGGCCTTGCGGCCCAAAAATCCAAAAAATGTCAATATGTCAATCTATGTCCCAAATTGATTCAGGGAGTCACTTTAGAGGTATTTAATGTGTTTGTGCACGTTTACAAAGTTTGGCGTAATTATAAGGGCTATAGGAGGAATTTAACTTTTCCCATATTTTCAGTGGAAAATCCGCAGGTCCGGCCCTGTGGCCCAAAAATCCAAAATATGTCAATATGTCAATCTATGTCCCAAATTGATTCAGGGAGTCACTTTAGAGGTATTTAATGTGTTTGTGCACGTTTACAAAGTTTGGCGTAATTATAAGGGCTATAGGAGGAATTTAACTTTTCCCATATTTTCAGTGGAAAATCCGCAGGTCCGGCCCTGTGGCCCAAAAATCCAAAAAATGTCAATATGTCAATCTATGTCCCAAATTGATTCAGGGAGTCACTTTAGAGGTATTTAATGTGTTTGTGCACGTTTACAAAGTTTGGCGTAATTATAAGGGCTATAGGAGGAATTTAACTTTTCCCATATTTTCAGTGGAAAATCCGCAGGTCCGGCCCTGTGGCCCAAAAATCCAAAATATGTCAATATGTCAATCTATGTCCCAAATTGATTCAGGGAGTCACTTTAGAGGTATTTAATGTGTTTGTGCACGTTAACAAAGTTTGGCGTAATTATAAGGGCTATAGGAGGAATTTAACTTTTCCCATATTTTCAGTGGAAAATCCGCAGGTCCGGCCCTGTGGCCCAAAAATCCAAAAAATGTCAATATGTCAATCTATGTCCCAAATTGATTCAGGGAGTCACTTTAGAGGTATTTAATGTGTTTGTGCACGTTTACAAAGTTTGGCGTAATTATAAGGGCTATAGGAGGAATTTAACTTTTCCCATATTTTCAGTGGAAAATCCGCAGGTCCGGCCCTGCGGCACAAAAATCCAAAAAATGTCAATATGTCAATCTATGTCCCAAATTGATTCAGGGAGTCACTTTAGAGGTATTTAATGTGTTTGTGCACGTTTACAAAGTTTGGCGTAATTATAAGGGCTATAGGAGGAATTTAACTTTTCCCATATTTTCAGTGGAAAATACGCAGGTCCGGCCCTGTGGCCCAAAAATCCAAAAAATGTCAATATGTCAATCTATGTCCCAAATTGATTCAGGGAGTCACTTTAGAGGTATTTAATGTGTTTGTGCACGTTTACAAAGTTTGGCGTAATTATAAGGGCTATAGGAGGAATTTAACTTTTCCCATATTTTCAGTGGAAAATCCGCAGGTCCGGCCTTGCGGCCCAAAAATCCAAAAAATGTCAATATGTCAATCTATGTCCCAAATTGATTCAGGGAGTCACTTTAGAGGTATTTAATGTGTTTGTGCACGTTTACAAAGTTTGGCGTAATTATAAGGGCTATAGGAGGAATTTAACTTTTCCCATATTTTCAGTGGAAAATCCGCAGGTCCGGCCCTGTGGCCCAAAAATCCAAAATATGTCAATATGTCAATCTATGTCCCAAATTGATTCAGGGAGTCACTTTAGAGGTATTTAATGTGTTTGTGCACGTTTACAAAGTTTGGCGTAATTATAAGGGCTATAGGAGGAATTTAACTTTTCCCATATTTTCAGTGGAAAATCCGCAGGTCCGGCCCTGTGGCCCAAAAATCCAAAAAATGTCAATATGTCAATCTATGTCCCAAATTGATTCAGGGAGTCACTTTAGAGGTATTTAATGTGTTTGTGCACGTTTACAAAGTTTGGCGTAATTATAAGGGCTATAGGAGGAATTTAACTTTTCCCATATTTTCAGTGGAAAATCCGCAGGTCCGGCCCTGTGGCCCAAAAATCCAAAATATGTCAATATGTCAATCTATGTCCCAAATTGATTCAGGGAGTCACTTTAGAGGTATTTAATGTGTTTGTGCACGTTAACAAAGTTTGGCGTAATTATAAGGGCTATAGGAGGAATTTAACTTTTCCCATATTTTCAGTGGAAAATCCGCAGGTCCGGCCCTGTGGCCCAAAAATCCAAAAAATGTCAATATGTCAATCTATGTCCCAAATTGATTCAGGGAGTCACTTTAGAGGTATTTAATGTGTTTGTGCACGTTTACAAAGTTTGGCGTAATTATAAGGGCTATAGGAGGAATTTAACTTTTCCCATATTTTCAGTGGAAAATCCGCAGGTCCGGCCCTGCGGCACAAAAATCCAAAAAATGTCAATATGTCAATCTATGTCCCAAATTGATTCAGGGAGTCACTTTAGAGGTATTTAATGTGTTTGTGCACGTTTACAAAGTTTGGCGTAATTATAAGGGCTATAGGAGGAATTTAACTTTTCCCATATTTTCAGTGGAAAATCCGCAGGTCCGGCCCTGTGGCCCAAAAATCCAAAAAATTTCAATATGTCAATCTATGTCCCAAATTGATTCAGGGAGTCACTTTAGAGGTATTTAATGTGTTTGTGCACGTTTACAAAGTTTGGCGTAATTATAAGGGCTATAGGAGGAATTTAACTTTTCCCATATTTTCAGTGGAAAATCCGCAGGTCCGGCCCTGTGGCCCACAAATCCAAAAAATGTCAATATGTCAATCTATGTCCCAAATTGATTCAGGGAGTCACTTTAGAGGTATTTAATGTGTTTGTGCACGTTTACAAAGTTTGGCGTAATTATAAGGGCTATAGGAGGAATTTAACTTTTCCCATATTTTCAGTGGAAAATCCGCAGGTCCGGCCCTGTGGCCTAAAAATCCAAAAAATGTCAATATGTCAATCTATGTCCCAAATTGATTCAGGGAGTCACTTTAGAGGTATTTAATGTGTTTGTGCACGTTTACAAAGTTTGGCGTAATTATAAGGGCTATAGGAGGAATTTAACTTTTCCCATATTTTCAGTGGAAAATCCGCAGGTCCGGCCCTGCGGCCCAAAAATCCCAAAAATGCCAATATGTCAATCTATGTCCCAAATTGATTCAGGGAGTCACTTTAGAGGTATTTAATGTGTTTGTGCACGTTTACAAAGTTTGGCGTAATTATAAGGGCTATAGGAGGAATTTAACTTTTCCCATATTTTCAGTGGAAAATCCGCAGGTCCGGCCTTGTGGCCCAAAAATCCAAAAAATGTCAATATGTCAATCTATGTCCCAAAATGATTCAGGGAGTCACTTTAGAGGTATTTAATGTGTTTGTGCACGTTTACAAAGTTTGGCGTAATTATAAGGGCTATAGGAGGAATTTAACTTTTCCCATATTTTCAGTGGAAAATCCGCAGGTCCGGCCCTGTGGCCCAAAAATCCAAAATATGTCAATATGTCAATCTATGTCCCAAATTGATTCAGGGAGTCACTTTAGAGGTATTTAATGTGTTTGTGCACGTTTACAAAGTTTGGCGTAATTATAAGGGCTATAGGAGGAATTTAACTTTTCCCATATTTTCAGTGGAAAATCCGCAGGTCCGGCCCTGTGGCCCAAAAATCCAAAAAATGTCAATATGTCAATCTATGTCCCAAATTGATTCAGGGAGTCACTTTAGAGGTATTTAATGTGTTTGTGCACATTTACAAAGTTTGGCGTAATTATAAGGGCTATAGGAGGAATTTAACTTTTCCCATATTTTCAGTGGAAAATCCGCAGGTCTGGCCCTGTGGCCCAAAAATCCAAAATATGTCAATATGTCAATCTATGTCCCAAATTGATTCAGGGAGTCACTTTAGAGGTATTTAATGTGTTTGTGCACGTTAACAAAGTTTGGCGTAATTATAAGGGCTATAGGAGGAATTTAACTTTTCCCATATTTTCAGTGGAAAATCCGCAGGTCCGGCCCTGTGGCCCAAAAATCCAAAAAATGTCAATATGTCAATCTATGTCCCAAATTGATTCAGGGAGTCACTTTAGAGGTATTTAATGTGTTTGTGCACGTTTACAAAGTTTGGCGTAATTATAAGGGCTATAGGAGGAATTTAACTTTTCCCATATTTTCTGTGGAAAATCCGCAGGTCCGGCCCTGTGGCCCAAAAATCCAAAAAATGTCAATTTGTCAATCTATGTCCCAAATTGATTCAGGGAGTCACTTTAGAGGTATTTAATGTGTTTGTGCACGTTTACAAAGTTTGGCGTAATTATAAGGGCTATAGGAGGAATTTAACTTTTCCCATATTTTCAGTGGAAAATCCGCAGGTCCGGCCCTGCGGCCCAAAAATCCAAAAAATGTCAATATGTCAATCTATGTCCCAAATTGATTCAGGGAGTCACTTTAGAGGTATTTAATGTGTTTGTGCACGTTTACAAAGTTTGGCGTAATTATAAGGGCTATAGGAGGAATTTAACTTTTCCCATATTTTCAGTGGAAAATACGCAGGTCCGGCCCTGTGGCCCAAAAATCCAAAAAATGTCAATATGTCAATCTATGTCCCAAATTGATTCAGGGAGTCACTTTAGAGGTATTTAATGTGTTTGTGCACGTTTACAAAGTTTGGCGTAATTATAAGGGCTATAGGAGGAATTTAACTTTTCCCATATTTTCAGTGGAAAATCCGCAGGTCCGGCCCTGTGGCCCAAAAATCCAAAAAATTTCAATATGTCAATCTATGTCCCAAATTGATTCAGGGAGTCACTTTAGAGGTATTTAATGTGTTTGTGCACGTTTACAAAGTTTGGCGTAATTATAAGGGCTATAGGAGGAATTTAACTTTTCCCATATTTTCAGTGGAAAATCCGCAGGTCCGGCCCTGTGGCCCAAAAATCCAAAAAATGTCAATATGTCAATCTATGTCCCAAATTGATTCAGGGAGTCACTTTAGAGGTATTTAATGTGTTTGTGCACGTTTACAAAGTTTGGCGTAATTATAAGGGCTATAGGAGGAATTTAACTTTTCCCATATTTTCAGTGGAAAATCCGCAGATCCGGCCCTGTGGCCCAAAAATCCAAAAAATGTCAATATGTCAATCTATGTCCCAAATTGATTCAGGGAGTCACTTTAGAGGTATTTAATGTGTTTGTGCACGTTTACAAAGTTTGGCGTAATTATAAGGGCTATAGTAGGAATTTAACTTTTCCTATATTTTCAGCGAAAAATCCGCAGGTCCGGCCCTGTGGCCCAAAAATCCAAAAAATGTCAATACGTCAATCTATGTCCCAAATTGATTCAGGGAGTCACTTTAGAGGTATTTAATGTGTTTGTGCACGTTTACAAAGTTTGGCGTAATTATAAGGGCTATAGGAGGAATTTAACTTTTCCCATATTTTCAGTGGAAATTCCGCAGGTCCGGCCCTGTGGCCCAAAAATCCAAAAAATGTCAATATGTCAATCTATGTCCCAAATTGATTCAGGGAGTCACTTTAGAGGTATTTAATGTGTTTGTGCACGTTTACAAAGTTTGGCGTAATTATAAGGGCTATAGGAGGAATTTAACTTTTCCCATATTTTCAGTGGAAAATCCACAGGTCCGGCCCTGCGGCCCAAAAATCCAAAAAATGTCAATATGTCAATCTATGTCCCAAATTGATTCAGGGAGTCACTTTAGAGGTATTTAATGTGTTTGTGCACGTTTACAAAGTTTGGCGTAATTATAAGGGCTATAGGAGGAATTTAACTTTTCCCATATTTTCAGTGGAAAATCCGCAGGTCCGGCCCTGCTGCCCAAAAATCCAAAAAATGTCAATATGTCAATCTATGTCCCAAATTGATTCAGGGAGTCACTTTAGAGGTATTTAATGTGTTTGTGCACGTTTACAAAGTTTGGCGTAATTATAAGGGCTATAGGAGGAATTTAACTTTTCCCATATTTTCAGTGGAAAATCCGCAGGTCCGGCCCTGTGGCCCAAAAATCCAAAAAATGTCAATATGTCAATCTATGTCCCAAATTGATTCAGGGAGTCACTTTAGAGGTATTTAATGTGTTTGTGCACGTTTACAAAGTTTGGCGTAATTATAAGGGCTATAGGAGGAATTTAACTTTTCCCATATTTTCAGTGGAAAATCCGCAGGTCCGGCCCTGTGGCCCAAAAATCCAAAAAATGTCAATATGTCAATCTATGTCCCAAATTGATTCAGGGAGTCACTTTAGAGGTATTTAATGTGTTTTTGCACTTTTACAAAGTTTGGCGTAATTATAAGGGCTATAGGAGGAATTTAACTTTTCCCATATTTTCAGTGGAAAATCCGCAGGTCCTGTGGCCCAAAAATCCAAAAAATGTCAATATGTCAATCTATGTCCCAAATTGATTCAGGGAGTCACTTTAGTGACTCCCTGAATCAGTCTGGGACATAGATTGACACATTGAAATTTTTTGGAATTTTGAGCCACAGGGCCGGACCTGCGGATTTTCCACTGAAAATATGGGAAAAGTTAAATTCCTCCTGTAGCCCTTATAATTACACAAAACTTTGTACACATGTACAAACACATTAAATACCTCTAAAGTGACTCCCTGCGGATTTTCCACTGAAAATATGGGAAAAGTTAAATTCCTCCTATAGCCCTTATAATTACACAATACTTTGTACACATGCACAAACACATTAAATACCTCTAAAGTGACTCCCTGAATCAATTTGGGACATAGATTGACATATTGAAATTTTTTGGAATTTTGAGCCACAGGGCCGTACCTACGGATTTTCCACTGAAAATATGGGAAAAGTTAAATTCCTCCTATAGCCCTTATAATTACACCAAACTTTGTAAACATGTATAAACACATTAAATACCTCTAAAGTGACTCCCTGAATCAATTTGGGACATAGATAGACATATTGAAATTTTTTGGAATTTTGAGCCACAGGGCCGTACCTACGGATTTTCCACTGAAAATATGGGAAAAGTTAAATTCCTCCTATAGCCCTTATAATTACACCAAACTTTGTAAACATGTATAAACACATTAAATACCTTTAAAGTGACTCCCTAAATCAATTTGGGACATAGATAGACATATTGAAATTTTTTGGAATTTTGAGCCACAGGTCCGGACCTGCGGATTTTCCACTGAAAATATGGGAAAAGTTAAATTCCTCCTATAGCCCTTATAATTACGCCAAACTTTGTAAATGTGCACAAACACATTAAATACCTCTAAAGTGACTCCCTGAATCAATTTGGGACATAGATTGACATATTGACATTTTTTGGATTTTTGGGCCACAGGGCCGGACCTGCGGATTTTCCACTGAAAATATGGGAAAAGTTAAATTCCTCCTATAGCCCTTATAATTACGCCAAACTTTGTAAACGTGCACAAACACATTAAATACCTCTAAAGTGACTCCCTGAATCAATTTGGGACATAGATTGACATAGTGAAATTTTTTGGATTTTTGGGCCACAGGGCCGGACCTGCGGATTTTCCACTGAAAATATGGGAAAAGTTAAATTCCTCCTAAAGCCCTTATAATTACACCAAACTTTGTAAACGTTACACCAAACTCTGTAAACGTGCACAAACACATTAAATACCTCTAAAGTGACTCCCTGAATCAATTTGGGTCATAGATTGACATATTGAAATTTTTTGGATTTTTGGGCCACAGGGCCGGACCTGCGGATTTTCCACTGAAAATATGAAAAAAGTAAAATTCCTCCTATAGCCCTTATAATTACACAAAACTTTGTAAACGTGCACAAACACATTAAATACCTCTAAAGTGACTCCCTGAATCAATTTGGGACATAGATTGTCATATTGAAATTTTTTGGAATTTTGAGCCACAGGGCCGGACCTGCGGATTTTCCACTGAAAATATGGGAAAAGTTAAATTCCTCCTATAGCCCTTATAATTATGCCAAACTTTGTAAACGTGCACAAACACATTAAATACATCTAAAGTGACTCCCTGAATCAATTTGGGACATAGATTGACATATTGAAATTTTTTGGAATTTTTGAGCCACAGGGCCGGACCTGCGGATTTCCCACTGAAAATATGGGAAAAGTTAAATTCCTCCTAAAGCCCTTATAATTACACCAAACTTTGTAAACGTGCACAAACACATTGAATACCTCTAAAGTGACTCCCTGAATCAATTTGGCACATAGATTGACATATTGAAATTTTTTTGGGTTTTTGGGCCACAGGGCCGGACCTGCGGATATTCCACTGAAAATATGGAAAAAGTTAAATTCCTCCTATAGCCCTTATAATTACACAAAACTTTGTAAACGTGCACAAACACATTAAATACCTCTAAAGTGAAAATATGGGAAAAGTTAAATTCCTCCTATAGCCCTTATAATTATGCCGAACCTTGTAAACGTGCACAAACACATTAAATACCTCTAAAGTGACCACCTGAATCAATTTTTTTTTTTTTTTTTTTTTTTTTTTTTTTTTTTTTTTTTTGATTTTTCGGCCACACCCTCTTAATGAGAGAATGCCTTGATGAAGTCATTAAGCTTCAGCACGGCATTTAATTCCCGTGCTGAAACTTGGTGACGGGCAAGAGGGCTCTCGAACTTGGGGAAATTGCTCCCCCAGTTCGAATCTAAATTTCTCTCTTTTACCTTTTACCTTTTTCTTTTTCTCAATACTACTTCGACCTTATCCTAATTTCACAAACTTTCTTTAGTCTTGCTTTCCAAACTCTATGAGAAAAATTTCCCTCATTATATGTGTGTATATATTATGTACACATATATTTATTTTTTTTTTTTTTTTCTTTTCTTCTATGGCTTGGATGTTTGCACATCCATTGTAGCCCCGGCGGGGATGTTCATACATCCTTTATTGCTGCCTGCTTTGATGAGTGGGAGGAGGTATCACGGTTGGGAGGTGTTTGCAGTCGAAGCTATATATGAGAGTATTGGATGATTTCAGCCATCCCGAAGATGGTTTGGACCTTTTTGGCGGAACTATTCTCAAGTGTTGGGTCTTCGGAATCCAGGGGGATCCAATGCTTGGGGTAGGACTCTCGGCTTTTGGCCGGAAGCCCGTCATTATAGATATGGGGAGGAGGATTCCATAATTTCTTGGTCTCAGTCCTAACAGGCGGGTTCAGCTTACACCTGTGCCTCTATATCTGTTTTGATGTTATCCTTCGGGTAGGGTATGGAGTGGACCATCTGGGAAGTATACTCTCATTGTGCCGATAGTAGAGAGTGCAAATTTCCTTTCCGACGCGTGATGGCCTAACATTCTCGAGCAGGTACATCAAACTAACTCTTTTCCCTCTCTTTACTATAATGGATTCTTTAAGGAACGAACCCCCATCCCCTGAATACGCTGACTCTCCCCCGGCACTGTTGACGACCTCTGCTAATGTGATAAGGGATAGCTCTGTTGATGACCTCGGAACGGGAAAGGACCATTCTACTGATATTTCTAAATCGAGTAATTTGGGTAACACGAGGAAACTTCGAATCCTCCATGTTACACAAATTTCAATAGAAACAAATTATGATGATCTATGTAAAGCATTTGAATGCTATGGATGCATAAAAGAAATAAGGACGAAACTTGAAGCTGAAACTTGGGATTCATGGATATCTTATAGTAGTTATGACGAAGCATTTAGTGCAATAAGTAATTTGAATAATATTAAAATTAATAACTTGAATGTCGCGGCTGCTCTCTGCGATAAGGTACCAAAAGATTTAGATGTGTACAGGCCTGCCGATTGGTTGGAAAAAGGCGCAGATTTAGTCATGCCCTCCCAGAGAAATCCAAAACCACCGATGTGGCTTATAGCTGAATCAAAGGGGGTTACAGGGAATTATTTTAAAATATGCAAATTGATTCAGAAAAAAGTAGGAACTATTGCACCAGGCGATATATCTCGTTTCGGAAAAAATAGTTTTCTTATCCATGCCAAATCCAGTACACAGTCGGTAATATTGTCCAATATGAAACTAAATAATGATGACATTAAGTTAGATGTCAAACCCCACCTAAATTTTAGCTACGGAAGGGGCGTAGTTTTTAACAGAGACCTATATGATTTTACAGAGGAGGAGATACTGGCCATGTGTCCATTAAATGTTTGGAAAGTTCATAAAGTCCCAGGTACATCAATGATAATCCTTACGTTCCAGGATGCTGATGTACCTTTTCATATTATTATCGAGAACGAAAGGATTAAAGTAAGACCCTTCAAGCAGAAGCCATTGCAATGCTTTAATTGTTTTAAATTTGGGCACCCGTCCAAAGTTTGCAAAAATGAGAAGATGTGTGGTATTTGCTCTAAATCTTACCATGGAGAGTGTGCACTTGGAGCCAGGTGCTTAAATTGCAGCTCGAATCACAAATCCACAGACAAGATTTGCGAGCTATATAAGTTGGAGGAAGCTGCCCTCAACAAATCAAACTTAGAACACATAAGTGTGACCCATGCCAAAAGATTATTAAATAAATCAAATACATATGCTAAGGCATTAAAATCAAACCAACCTAGCACTGCCAATAGCTCAAAAAAAAGTATACTATCTGACAAAATGTCAAATAACGAGGTAACCTTATCACCTCCTGAGGCTTTACCCCGGTGTATTAACACTAGGTCATTGCCCATTGCTGTACAGCCTTCAGCCGCCATTACAAAAAGTAATACAAACCTCTCTCAGGCCATGTCCTTGCCTGATCTGATGGAGGTTCCACTTAAGACTAACTTACCTGATGCACCTGTTGTGGGAAAGGTGCAAAAACCTCGAATCCCACCATCTATTAATCGCAAAAGAGAGAGACCTCCATCTCTCTCTCCACCCTCCATTAGAAACGTTAAGGTTATGACATCAAATAAATTTGATGTTTTGTCTGTTGATGTTTCTAATGAACCAGAAGATGGACTGAATAAATCAGAAATTCAAGTTGAGGTCCACCATCCACCTCAACAAATAGATAAAAAGAATACAAAGAAAATCACCAACGTTAAACCCAACATAACAAGACCACCTCTGAAGAAACCTACTGGTAATAATGTTACATTAAAAACTGCTAATGGGAAGACCTCATCCAAGATGTCTTCCAGAAATAATCCATAGTTTTCTCCTCCATTTTGCAATGGAACTGTCAGGCTTTGAGGGCCAAATATGAAGAACTTAAGCTCCTAATTCATGAGCATTCCCCCATAATTGTATGTCTACAGGAAAGTATGCTTGATTCTAACACTCCTAGTCCTCGAGAGTATGTTAGCTATAGAACACCATATAATCAACAAGCAGGGAGCCATGGCGGAAGTCTCATGTACATTCGTCGAGATGTTCCCCAAATACCCATGTCTATACGTACAACCCTGCAGGCAGTTGTTGTACAAATTGATATAGGGAGAAAATATACAATATGCTCTCTGTACTTACCTCCAAATGATAACATTTTATATGATGATTTAGCAGAGGTCATTCAACAACTCCCTCAACCTTTTCTCTTACTGGGAGATATGAATGGTAGACATCCTTTATGGGGTGATGTTTTGGCCAACACAAGGGGCAATATTATCTCATCAATTGTGGAGAATGAGGATGTGGGACTCCTTAATACAGGAGAGCCCACACACTTCCATGTTCAGACAGGTACTTTGTCATGCATTGACCTTTCAATTGCAAGCTCTAACTGCCTTCTTGATTTTGATTGGAGGACATTAGACGATTGGCATACTAGTGATCATGCACCAATCATTATAAACACCAACAAGGGTCCGCCTTTGCAAAGATCGCCACGTTGGAATCTAGACAAGGCAGACTGGGTTAAATTTTGTGAGCTAAGTGAAATCGAAGGGAGAGCAGAACAGTTTGAAAGTGTTGATGATGCCATAGACCTACTGAATGGAACTCTTCATACAGCAGGAGTCAATTCAATTCCCAAAACAACAGGGTTATTCAAACGACGACCAGTCCCGTGGTGGTCTTCAGAACTAACTGCACTCCACAGAGCCACAAGAAGATCTCTAACACGATTGCGTAGACGCAGAACTGATGAGAATTTAATAATGTACAAGAAATGTAGAGCACAGTTCCGTCGTGCCATGAAAGAAGCAAGGCGCCAGTCATGGATGTCTTTTGTTTCCTCTATTAACAGTAGAACACCACCATCTTCTGTGTGGAGGAAAGTAAAAAAGATAGCTGGCAAATTCACCCCCAACCCACCACCAGTGTTGAAGGTGAATGGCCAGTATGTAACTGAAGCAAATGAAGTTAGCAATGCCCTGGCTAATCATTTTTCAAATGTATCCAGCAAGTGTGAAGGAGCCCCTGGTCACCAGTATAGGAGCACTGAAGAAAAGAAAATTTTAAATTTTGCAACAAGAAGGGAAGAGTCGTATAATTCTCCTTTCACTGAAAGAGAATTTGATTCCGCACTTGCTCATTGCAACGATACAGCCCCTGGACCCGATGGAATTCCATATGCAATGATTAAACATGTACATTTTAATACAAAGCTATTTATTTTAAGCATTATTAATAGAATATGGCATGATCATAGCTACCCAAGTGTTTGGGAACTAGCCATTATTTTAGCCTTTTTAAAACCCGGTAAAGACAAGTTTTTAGCAGCAAACTATCGTCCTATTGCATTGACATCTTGTTTATGTAAAATCATGGAGAAGATGGTCAATGCAAGGCTGATATGGTACCTTGAAAAGAAAGGTATTTTATCACCGATTCAATGTGGATTCCGAAAAATGCACTCAACGACTGATGTGTTGATACGACTTGAGTCATCTATTTGTGAAGCCTTTGCTTCCAAACAGCACCATGTTACAGTATTTTTTGACCTTGAAAAGGCATATGATACCACATGGAGATATGGTATTCTTAAAACCATTCATGAATGGGGATTGAGAGGAGAGCTGCCACTATTTATTCAGGCATTTCTTTCACGTAGAGTTTTTCAAGTGAGAGTGGGGGAAACTATCAGAGAGTAAGTGCCAGGAAGAAGGAGTTCCTCAGGGTAGTGTGCTGAGTGTAACCCTTTTTGCACTAGCAATTAATGGGATATCCTCAGCCATTCCCCAGGATGTTCTCTCAACAATATTTGTGGATGATCTCTCAATATCATTTGCTGGCACTAGAATGGCAATGGTTGAGAGAAAAATCCAACTCTCTATTGATAAAATTATCCAGTGGGCTGACATGAATGGATTTAAGTTCTCGACAAGTAAAACTACCATTATCCATTTTTGTCGTATCCGGGGAGTACATCCAGACCCGGATATATACATTAAAGGTCAACGGATACCATGTGTATCGGAAACCAAATTTTTAGGTTTGATATTTGACTGTACACTTACATGGGTTTCTCACCTAAAAGCGCTAAAAGCTAAATGTGTTGAAGCTCTGAATATCTTAAAAGTATTGTCCCATACATCATGGGGGGCAGACCGCAATACTATTTTAAAATTATACAAGGCCTTGATTTTTTCCAAAATTAGTTATGGTTGTGAGGTATATTCTTCAGCCACCCCAAGCCGGTTAAAAATATTAGACTCGATACATCATGCAGGTATTAGATTATCTACTGGAGCTTTTAAAACCTCGCCTATCCCAAGTCTCCTTGTTGATGCTGGAGAGTTACCTCTAGACCTTTACCGAATGTCTTCCATTCTTCGGTATTGGTTTAGATTGCAAAGACTCCCTAGCTCTCTAGCCTTTCAGACTGCAAGCCTTGTAAGACACGCATCATACTTTGAGTTGCACCCAAAATCTCCTCAACCTTATGGCTTTCGGGTGAAACGATTTTTAAATAGTCTGGATATAATTAGAAATAAGGTACTTCCATTCAAGGTATCATCAACACCTCCATGGAAATTACCTGACATATCATTTTGTAAATACTTTATTGGAGTTAAGAAGAATATGACTGACTTAGAATCCAGGTCTCTTTTTATGGAACATGTCGAAGAACATAGGGGATCGACTTTTATATATACTGATGGCTCCAAATCTGATGCTGGCGTAGGATTTGGAGTACATAGTAATGATTTTAATTGTAGAGGTGCACTTCCTCTTAACAGCTTCCATATTTACTGCCGAACTGTATGGCATATTAACCGCTATTGAGAAAATAGCTTTGGAAAAGGAGGGTAATTTTACAGTTTTTAGTGATGCAAGGAGTGTTCTTCAAGCTTTAGAAGTTTTTAATTCTAGTAACCCTCTAGTTTTAAAGATTTTAGAATGGCTTTTTATTATTGGACGGAAAGGTATAACTGTTCGATTTTGTTGGGTTCCAGCACATGTAGGTGTGTCTGGGAATGAGAAGGCAGATTTACTGGCGAAGAATGCGGCATCCGAGTTGTTACCAAGGAGGTATCCCATTCCATGTAACGATCTCCTACCTTACATCAAGAAATTGGTTTGTGATAAATGGCAACAGCACTGGGACAGTCAAGACGGCAATAAAATGAGGGGAGTAACAAATATCATATCACCTTGGAGGTATAACATGATTCCCCGAAAATGGGAGACGACTCTTTGTCGTCTCCGTATTGGTCACACACGGTTGACCACACGAGTTTCTGCTGAAGGGCCAACACCAACCGTATTGCGAGGACTGCTTAGTACCTTTAACAGTGAGGCATTTGTTGACCGAATGCCCTAATTTTACTAACTTAAGAAATAGATATCTGTTTGAGGCTCAAGGTGAGGATGGCAGGTTTATCCTTGCCAAGATTCTTGGACATGATGTGTCTTACTATGCGAGCAGAATTTTTAGATTTATTTCAGAAGCAGGTCTTCTGAAAACTATTTAACTATTTTAATGACTTCTTAATTTTTATGGTTTTAATCGAATTCTCTTTTAATTTTCATATACAGTAAATGGTATCGGCGTCAATGACCTTAGATGTCAGGATGCCAGAAAACTTTCAATCAATCAATCAATCAATTTTCGGCCACAGGGCAGGACCTGCGGATTTTCCACTGAAAATATGGAAAAATTAAATTCCTCCTATAGCCCTTATAATTACACTAAACTTTGTAAACGTGCACAAACACATTAAATACCTCTAAAGTGACTCCCTTAATCTATTTGGGACATAGATTGACATATTAAAACTTTTTGGATTTTTGCGCCACGGCCGGACCTGCGTATTTTCCACTAAAAAATATGGGAAAAGTTAAATTCCTCCTATAACCCTCATAATTACACCAAACTTTGTAAACGTGCACAAACACATTAAATACCTCTAAAGTGATTCCCTGAATCAATCTTGGACATAGATTGACATATTTGAAATTTTTTGGATTTTTGCGGATTTTTCACTGAAATTATGGGAAAAAGTTAAATTCCTCCTATAGCTTTGTAAACGTGCACAAACACATTAAATACCTCTAAAGTGACTCCCTGAATCAATTTGGGACATAGATTAACATATTGAAATTTTTTGGAATTTTGAGCCACAGTGCCGGACCTGCGGATTTTCCACTGAAAATATGGGAAAAGTTAAATTCCTTCTAAAGCCCTTATGATTACACCAAACTTTGTAAACGTGCACAAACACATTAAATATGTCTAAAGTGACTCCCTGAATCAATCTTGGACATAGATTGACATATTGAAATTTTTTGGTCATCGCATATTTTCGCTCTCCGGCTAAAATTATATAAGATATATGAGATTTTATTGAAAAAGGGCCCTATTTTTGGGGTCCGAATTGAGTAAGGGCCGGGGTCAGAGATAATGTCCCCAAAATTTTCGGTGTCAGATTTTGTGTTAGACTACAGCTTAGAGTCGTTTTATGGGTATAAATGTGGTCATCGCACATTTTTGCTCTCCGGCTAAAATTATAGAAGATATATGAGATTTTATTGAAAAAAGGGCCCTATTTTTGGGGTCCGAATCGAGTAAGGGCCGGGGTCAGAGATAATGTCCCAAAATTTTCGGTGTCAGATTTTGTGTTAGACTACAGCATAGAGTCGTTTTATGGGTATAAATGTGGTCATCGCATATTTTCGCTCTCTGGCTAAAATTATAGAAGATATATGAGATTTTATTGAAAAAGGGCCTATTTTTGGGGTCCGAATCGAGTAAGGGCCGGGGTCAGAGATAATATCCCAAAATTTTCGGTGTCAGATTTTGTGTTAGACTACAGCATAGATTCTTTTTCTGGGTATAAATGTGGTCATCGCATATTTTCGCTCTCCGGCTAAAATTATAGAAGATATATGAGATTTTATTGAAAAAGAGCCCTATTTTTGGGGTCCGAATCGAGTAAGGGCCGGGGTCAGAGATAATGTCCCAAAATTTTCGGTGTCAGATTTTGTGTTAGACTACAGCATAGAGTCGTTTTATGGGTATAAATGTGGTCATCGCATATTTTCGCTCTCCGGCTAAAATTATAGAAGATATATGAGATTTTATTGAAAAAGGGCCCTATTTTTGGGGTCCGAATCGAGTAAGGGCCGGGGTCAGAGATAATGTCCCAAAATTTTCGGTGTCAGATTTTGTGTTAGACTACAGCATAGAGTCGTTTTATGGGTATAAATGTGGTCATCGCATATTTTCGCTCTCTGGCTAAAATTATAGAAGATATATGAGATTTTATTGAAAAAGGGCCCTATTTTTGGGGTCCGAATCGAGTAAGGGCCGGGGTCAGAGATAATGTCCCAAAATTTTCGGTATCAGATTTTGTGTTAGACTACAGCATAGAGTCTTTTTCTGGGTAATAAATGTGGTCATCGCATATTTTCGCTCTCCGGCTAAAATTATAGAAGATATATGAGATTTTATTGAAAAAGGGCCCTATTTTTGGGGTCTGAATCGAGTAGGGGCCGGGGTCAGAGATAATGTCCCAAAATTTTCGGTGTCAGATTTTGTGTTAGACTACAGCATAGAGTCGTTTTATGGGTATAAATGTGGTCATCGCATATTTTCGCTCTGCGGCTAAAATTATAGAAGATATATGAGATTTTATTGAAAAAGGGCCCTATTTTTGGGGTCCGAATCGAGTAAGGGCCGGGGTCAGAGATAATGTCCCAAAATTTTTGGTGTCAGATTTTGTGTTAGACTACAGCATAGAGTCGTTTTATGGGTATAAATGTGGTCATCGCATATTTTCGCTCTCCGGCTAAAATTATAGAAGATATATGAGATTTTATTGAAAAAGGGCCCTATTTTTGGGGTCCGAATCAAGTAAGGGCCTGGGTCAGAGATAATGTCCCAAAATTTTCGGTGTCAGATTTTGTGTTAGACTACAGCATAAAGTCGTTTTATGGGTATAAATGTGGTCATTGCATATTTTCGCTCTCCGGCTAAAATTTTAGAAGATATATGAGATATTATGGAAAAAGGGCCCTATTTTTGGGGTCCGAATCAAGTAAGGGCCGGGGTCAGAGATAATGTCCCAAAATTTTTGGTATGAGATTTTGTGTTAGACTACATCATAGAGTCGTTTTCTGGGTATAAATGTGGTCATCGCATATTTTCGCTCTCCGTCTAAAATTATAGAAGATATATGAGATTTTATTGAAAAAGAGCCCTATTTTTGGGGTCCGAATCGAGTAAGGGCCGGGGTCAGAGATATTGGCCCAAAATTTTCGGTGTTAGATTTTGTGTTAGACTACAGCATAGAGTCGTTTTATGGGTATAAATGTGGTCATCGCATATTTTCGCTTTCCGGCTAAAATTATAGAAGATATATGAGATTTTATTGAAAAAGGGCCCTATTTTTGGGGTCCGAATTGAGTAAGGGCCGGGGTCAGAGATAATGTCCCAAAATTTTCGGTGTCAGATTTTGTGTTAGACTGCAGCTTAGAGTCGTTTTATAGGTATAAAAGTGGTCATCGCATATTTTCGCTCTCCGGCTAAAATTATAGAAGATATATGAGATTTTATTGAAAAAGGGCCCTATTTTTGGGGTCTGAATTGAGTAAGGGGTTAGAGATGATGTCCCAAAATTTTCGGTGTCAGATTTTGTGTTAGACTACAGCATAGAGTCGTTTTATGGGTATAAATGTGGTCATCGCATATTTTCGCTCTCCGGCTAAAATTATAGAAGATATATGAGATTTTATTGAAAAAGGGCCCTATTTTTGGGGTCCGAATCGATTAAGGGCCGGGGTCAGAGATAATGTCCCAAAATTTTTGTTGTCAGATTTCGTGTTAGACTACAGCATAGTCGTTTTATGGGTATAAATGTGGTCATCGCATATTTTCGCTCTCCGGGTAAAATTATAGAAGATATATGAGATTTTATTGAAAAAGGGCCCCATTTTTGGGGTCTGAATCGAGTAAGTGCCGGGGTCAGAGATAATGTCCCAAAATTTCGGTGTTAGATTTTATGTTAGACTACAGCATAGAGTCGTTTTATGGGTATAAATGTGGTCATCACATATTTTCGCTCTCCGGCTAAAATTATAGAAGATATATGAGATGTTATTGAAAAAGGGCCCTATTTTTGGGGTCCGAATCGTGTAAGGGCTGGGATCAGAGATAATATCCCAAAATTTTCGGTGTCAGATTTTGTGTTAGACTACAGCATAGAGTCGTTTTATGGGTATAAATTTGGTCATCGCATATTTTCGCTCTCCGGCTAAAATTATAGAAGATATATGAGATTTTATTGAAAAAAGGGCCATATTTTTGGGGTCCGAATCGAGTAAGGGCCGGGGTCAGAGATAATGTCCCAAAATTTTCGATGTCAGATTTTGTGTTAGACTACAGCATAGAGTCGTTTTATGGGTATAAATGTGGTCATCGCATATTTTCGCTCTCCGGCTAAAATTATAGAAGATATATGAGATTTTATTGAAAAAGGGCCCTATTTTTGGAGTCCGAATCGAGTAAGGGCCGGGGTCAGAGATATTGTCCCAAAATTTTCGGTGTCAGATTTCGTGTTAGACTACAGCATAAAGTCGTTTTATGGGTATAAATGTGGTCATCGCATATTTTCGCTCTCCGGCTAAAATTATAGAAGATATATGAGATTTTATTGAAAAAGGGCCCTATTTTTGGGGTCCGAATCGAGTAAGGGCCGGGGTCAGAGATAATGTCCCAAAATTTTCGGTGTCAGATTTTGTGTTAGACTACAGCATAGAGTCGTTTTATGGGTATAAATGTGGTCATCGCATATTTTCGCTCTCCGGATAAAATTATAGAAGATATGTGAGATTTTATTGAAAAAGGGCCCTATTTTTGGGGTCCGAATCGAGTGAGGGCCGGGATCAGAGATAATGTCCCAAAATTTTCGGTGTCAGATTTTGTGTTAGACTACAGCATAGAGTCGTTTTATGGGTATAAATGTGGTCATCGCATATTTTCGCTCTCCGGCTAAAATTATAGAAGATATATGAGATTTTATTGAAAATGGGCCCTATGGATAGTAATAATGATGATAATAATAATAATAATAGAACTATTAACTCTTGTACTAGTATGGTTTGTATAAAAATGCATATTATCCGTCACTCCATTGTTCAATTTAGTTTTCCGAAGAAATAGATATCAAGAGCTGGAAACTACTAATATTGGCAAGACCAGAATTGTCAAATCTCTAAGGGATAACAAAAGGGAAAGATTTGTTTCCGGTGAATCCTCTCATTTATCACCTTTAGACAAGAAGACGATATCTAAATCTACTCGTAAAATTATGAAGATATATTTATTATACTTTTCTTTAACTGTCATATTTTCTCTACCCATTGTTACCTAGATATATTTTTGTCATATGTCATAATTATGAACATAAATAGTGTTATTTGATAAATTTAATATTAAAAAAAACACGAATGATGATACTATAAAAATTCCCCCTCCTCTTGGTGTATCACGTTTCATCGAATACTCAAAATACCTCATTCGGTCAACAAAAAACAAAAATTTACCCATGATAAATAAAGTTCTCAAACCTATCGGAATCTTTGGGGATCCCAGAGGTAATTACATCGAGAAAGTTTTCTTCGAGAAAATCCGTCCTCATTTTTCTTCTCCGAGATCTGCTTTCAACCTTGCTTTTTTTCTTCTTCCTTCGACAGATAACAGAGGACATGATAAAAGCAACGGCGACAACGGAAAGATGATGTTAAGATAGTGCTTCTTATGGTGAGTCTATTTTTTCTTTTTCTTTTTATTAGAGACTTTTGTCTCTTCCCTGACAAGATTTGTGTGAATACTTCGATCAATAAGGTGCTACGCTGTTAAAATCCCGTAATTTTTATCAATATTTCGCCGTGAAAATATACTGTTCTCAGCCGTATTTCCGTAAATACATGCAACCGTAATTTTTACCCTACTCGGTCAATATCTTTTACGGGTTGGTGACCATAATAACACTCCTGTACGTCAATATAACCGTTTTTAAAACGGCAAATGCCTGGCAACATTTATTCCAAAATTTTTACCGTGTTTTTCGGGAAATGTTCAAGTGTAGAATATCAACTGAGATTGTTAGTCTGATATAAATATTGATCGAAACAGAAAATTCTATTATATTCTATTTTGATTAGGAAAGGTTTGAATTTACCAAATTTTCCGTTGTTAGAGTATTGCTAACCTTGGTGTCTTCCCCTCACATTGAATAAGTTTACAAACGCTTTATATTTTATTTTTACACTGTCACTTTCTAGAGTGCAATCAAGTGCAAGTACAATGAACAAAGTTGTCACAAAAGACTTGAAAATGAGATCAAATTCAAATACCCATTGGGTTGAAATATGAAGCATTGTGTCTTATAGACGAACACGCATTTCCAGTGCTGTAGGTAAATGATATATGCATTTCAGTTTTTATACAATTCGGTAAAAGTCTAAGCTCAGAAAGTATTAGTAATGGGGAAATGTTCTTTAATTGCATTTCGTTTTTGTATACTACGAAACTTATTAGCTGGTGAATAATTAATAGTGTGATAAAATCAAGTTAAAGTTTATTGTATTCAACTTTTGAAATGATCTCTCAATATTCTGGGATGTGCATAGTCTAGTATTTTGCGGTTATTCTTATAACGATTAATGTGGAGAAAATTAAAAAAAAAAAAAATTGGCGTAATTTTTCAATGATGAAATTGATGCAGTTTATTTTTAAAATAAAATTATTTAAAGTACCTGTATCCTATTATATACTGTATAAAATATCTTTGAGCTTAATGTCAATTTGTAAATAAGAGACAATTATCATAATTTGAGTATAATCATAGACATCAAGCTTCTATAGTGAATCATACTGTTCAAATTTATTTTAGAAATTATAACGACTCTTTTAAATAGCGTCAATTTCATACTAATAGGGTACGGTTGGTTGGATTGGGAAATAGACTAATTCCAAATAGTAATGACGCGCATGGAAACACACTTCATAAAGCACGGAGAAGAATGATGTAATCTAAAAATATAACATTCAACAGAAATCATCACGAGAAAGTATAGAAATTGAGAAATGTCAGAACCGCGAACCTTCAAGGGGATAGTGGGATGCTGGCTTGGTCGACCCTGTAGCCATTGCAAATATTAATATAATGAAGAATCCAGACTGCTGGACCGTCTTATGTAACGACAACGTTAGAAAACATTTAGATGTTTTGGTAAAATCTTAGATTATACTTCTCTTATTTTTATGCCACTTTCTAAACGATTCTTTTCCTTTTTTTGAGAGTCCATTTGCTTGAAATCGCTTAATTTTCTTCAATGAGTGAGTAGTCCCAAATAGATTATTTTTTCTGACGTTGCTGGATTTTTATGGCATTTTGCGTCTACTTATATACTTTCAAATATATTATGAGAAACAAGAGCTCTATTAGCATTGGCTTAGTAGGTAGCACCCTTGCTTGGGCTCGATCCTGATAAGAGATAAGAATTTTGGACATATATAGCTTTTGGTTCAAACATCACACGCCATATTTTACTGACGTTCAATAGTTTAGAAAAAGGTGCAAGTAGTTTAAGTTGTTATCCTTCAATTTTGTGTGTGGGGTCGGGGGATGGGGGCCACCTATGCATTTCACCATTTCATAAATAGGAAGTAGACTTCGTCTTACACAGACTTAGAAGGGAGAAAGGCAGGACCTTGGACATGACCCATCTGCTCCCCTTCCCTACTCTCCCTTCCCTACTCCCCTTCCCTACTCCCCTTCCCTACTCCCTCTTAACGAGAGAATGCCTTGACGTTGTCATATGGTTTCTTCATATTGTTCAAGAATTGTGACAGGCAAGAGGGCTCTCGAACTTGGGGAAAATGCTTCCCAAGTTCGAATCTAAATTTCTCTCCCTTTCCTCCTTTTCTTCTGCTCAATATTACTTCGACCTTCTCTTAATTTTATCAACTTTCTTTTGTCTTCTGTCCTAACTCTATGAGTATTATTTCGATTAAGTTTATATATATATATATATATATATATATATATATATATATATATATATATATATATATTATTTGTTCATTCATTTATTTATTTATTTATTTTCTTAAATGGAGTGGATGTTTCCACATTCGTTATTTCTGCCTGCTTAGATGAATGGGAGAAGGTATCACGGTTGGGAGGTATTTGCATTCAAAGCTATATATGAGAGAATTGGATGATCTCAGCCATCCCGAAGATGGTTTGGACCTTTTTGGCGGAACTACTCTCAAGGGTTGGGTCATCGGAATCCGGGGGGATCCAATCCTTGAGGTGGGACTCTTGGCTTCTGGCCGGAAGCACATCATTACAGATATGGGTATGATGATTCCATATTTTCTTGGTCTCAGTCCTAACAGGTGGGTTTAGCTTACACCTGTGCCTCTATATCTATTTTGGTGATATTCTTCGGGTAGGGTATGGAGTGGACCATCTGGGACGTATACTCTTATTGTGCCGATAGTGGAGAATGCAAATTTCCTTTCCAACGTATGATACTTTCTTAAAATTCTCAAGCAGGTAAACCAACAAAACAACCTACAAAAAACATAAAGAAAGTCCCACCCTTAACTATGGACCCTTCAAACACTGACTCCCCATCCCCTGGATATGCTGAATTCCCCCCCCCCCCTGGCACTATTGACGACCTCTGATAATTTAAATAGGGAAAGTTCTGTTGATGACCTCGGAACGGGAAAGGACCGTTCTACTGATATTCCAAAATCGAGTAATTTGGGTAACACGAGGAAACTTCGAATCCTTCATGTTACCCAAATTCCAATAGAGACAAACTACGATGATCTATATAAAGCATTTGAATGCTATGGATGTATAAAAGAAATAAGGATGAAATTTGAAGATGAAAAATTGGATTCATGGATATCTTTCAGTAGTTATGACGAAGCATTTAGTGCAAAAAGTAACTTGAATGATTTAATTATTAAAATTAACAACTTAAATGTCGCGGCTGCTCTCTGCGATAAGGTACCAAAGGATTTTGATGTGTATAGGCCTGCCGATTGGTTGGAAAAAGACGCAGACTTAGTCATGCCCTCCCAGAGAAAGCCAAAACCACAAATGTGGCTTATAGCTGAATCAAAGGGGGTTACAGGGAATTATTTTAAAATATGCAAATTAATTCAGAAAAAAAGTAGGTACTATTGCACCGGGCGATATATCACGGTTTGGAAAAAATAGTTTCCTTATCCATGCCAAATCAAGTAAACAGTCTGTAATACTATCCAACATAAAAACAACTAATGATGACATTAAGTTAGATGTCAAACCCCACCTAAATTTTAGCTACGGAAGGGGCGTAGTTTTTAACAGAGATCTATATGATTTTCCAGATGAGGAGATACTGGCCATGTGTCCACTAAATGTATGGAAAGTTAATAAAGTCCCTGGTACATCAATGATAATCCTTACGTTCTAGGATGCTGATGTACCTGTCCATATTATTATTGAAAACGAAATGATTAAAGTAAGACCATCCAAGCAGAAGCCACTGCAATGCTTTAATTGTTTTAAATTTGGGCACCCGTGTAAGGTTTGCAAAAATGAGAAAATATGTGGTATTTGCTCCAAATCTTACCATGGAGAATGTGCGCTTGGAGGCAGGTGTTTAAATTGCAACTCGAATCATAAATCCACAGACAAAAAGCTGTGAGCTGTATAAGTTGGAGGAAGCTGCCCTCAACAAATCGAATTTAGAACACATAAGTGTGGGACATGCCAAAAGACTATTAAATAAATCAAACACCTGTGCTAAGGCATTCAAATCAAACCAACCTAGTACTGCCAATAGTTCTAGAAAAAGAAATATACCATCTGATAAAATGTCAAATGACGATGTAAGCATATTACCTCCTGAGGCTTTACCACGGTGTATTAACACTAGAGCATTGCCCATTTCTGTACAACCTTCGTCCCACATTACAAAAACTAGTACAAACCTCTCTAAGGCCATGTCCTTGCCTGATTTGATGGAGGTTCCACTTAAGACCAACTTGCCTGATGCACCTGTAGTGGGCAAGGTGCGAAAACCTAGAATCCCACCATCTATTAATCGTAAAAGAGAGAGACCTCCATCTCTCTCTCCCCCCCCCCTCCATTAGAAACATTAAAGTTATGACATCAAATAAATTTGATGTTTCGTCTGTTGATGTTTCTAATGAACCAGAAGATAAACTGAATAAATCAGAAATTTAAGTTAAGGTCCACGGTCTGCCTCAACAAATAGATCAAAAGGACACAAAGATAAACACAAACATAAAACCCAACATATCAAGACCATCTCTGAAGAAACCTAAGGGTAAGAATGTTAGATTAAAAACTGCTAATGGGAAGACCTCATCCAAGATGTCTTCCAGAAATATTCCATAGTTTTCTCCTCCATTTTGCAATGGAGTTGTCAGGGTTTAAGGGCCAAATATGAAGAGTTAAGTTCCTAATTTATGAACATTCCCCCATAATTGTATGTCTACAGAAGAGTAAGTTTGATGCTAACACTCCTAGTCCTCGAGAGTATGTTAGCTAAAGAACACCATATAATCAACAAGCAGGGAGCCATGGCGGAAGTCTCATGTACGTTTGTTGAGATGTTCCCCAAATACCTTTCTCTTTTCATGCACCCCTGCAGGCAGTGGTTGTACAAATTGATATAGGGAGAAATATACAATATGGTCTCTGTACTTACCTCCAAATGATAATATTTTATATGATGATTTAGTAGATGTCATTCAACAACTCCCTCAACCTTTTCTCTTACTGGGAGATATGACTGGTAGACATCCTTTGAGAGATGATTTTTTGGCAAACACAAGGGGCAATATTATCTCATCAATTGTGGAAAATGAGGCTGTCAGACTCCTTAATACTGGAGAGCCCATGCACATCCATGTTCAGAAAGGTACTTTGTCATGCATTGACCTTTCAATTACAAGCTCTAACTGCCTTCTTGATTTCGATTGAAGGACATTAGATGATTAGCATACTAGTGATCATGCACCAAGCATTATAAATACCAACAAGGGTCCGCCTTTACAAAGATCACCACGATGGAATCTTGACAAGGCAGACTAGGTTGAATTTCGTGAGCTAAGTGAAATCGAGGGGAGTGCAGAACAGTTTGAAAGTATTGATGATGCTATAGACCTACTGAATGGAACTCTCCATACAGCATGAATCAATTCGATTCCAAAAACCACAGGATTATTCAAACGACGACCAGTCCCGCGGTGGTCTTCAGAATTAACAGTCTTGCACATAGCCCCAGAAAATCTCTGACTAGATTGCGTAGACGCCGTACTGATGAAAATTTGATAACAAACAAAAAGTGTAGGGCACAATTCCGTCGTGCAATGAAAGAAGCTAGACACCAGTCTTAGGTGTCTTTTGTTTTCTCCATTATTAGTAGAACACCACCATCTTCTGTATGGAGGAAAATAAAAAAGATTACAGGCAAATTTACCCCAAACCTACCACCGGTGTTGAAAGTCAACGGTCAGTATGTGACGGAAGCAAATGATGTTAGCAATACCCTGGCTGATCATTTTTCAAATGTATCATGCAAATGTGTAGCAGCTCCTGGTCACCAGTATAAAAGCATCGAAGAAAAGAAAATTTTAAATTTTGCAACAGGAAGGAAGAATCGTATAATTCTCCTTTTACTGAAAGGGAACTTGATTCCGCACTTGCTACTTGTAACGATACAGCCCCTGTACCTGATGGAATTCCATATACAATGATTAATCATGTACATTTTAATACAAAGTTATTTATTTTAAGCATTATTAATAGGATATAGCATGATCGTAGTTATCCAAGTGTTTGGGAACTAGCCATTATTTTAGCCTTTTTAAAACCCGGTAAGGACAAGTTTTTAGCAGCAAACTATCGACCTATTGTATTGACATCTTGTTTCTGTAAAATCATGGAGAAGATGGTCAATGCAAGGTTGATGTGGAATCTTGAAAAGAAGGGTATTTTATCACCCATTCAATGTGGATTCAGAAAAATGCACTCAACAACTGAAGTGTTGATACGATTTGAGTACTCTATTTGTGAAGCCTTTGCTTCCAAACAGCACCATGTGACAGTCTTTTTTTTACCTTGAAAAGGGATATGATACCACATGGAGATATGGTATATTTAAAACTATTCATGAATTAGGATTAAAAGGAGAGCTCCCACTATTTATTCAGTCATTTCTTTCACAAAGAGTTTTTCAAGTGAGAGTGGGGGAAACTATATCAGAGAGTAAATGTCATTAAGGAAGAGTTCCTCAGGGTAGTGTGCTAAGTATAACCCTGTTTGCACCATCAATTAATGGGATATCCTCAGTCATTCCCTGGGATGTTGTCTCAACATTATTGTCCATTTTCGTCGTTTCTGGGGAGTACATCCAGACCCTGGTATATACATTAAAGGTCAATGGATCCCATGTGTAAGTGAAGCTAAATATTTAGGTTTGATATTTGATTGTAGGCTTACATGGGTTTCTCACTTAAAAGCATTAAAAGCTAAATGTCTCGAGGCTCTGAATATTTTGAAAGTATTGTCCCATACATCATGGGGGCCAGACCACAATACCATTTTAAAATTACACAAGGCCTTGATTTTTTCCAAAATTAGTTATGGATGTGAAATATACTCCTCAGCCACCCCAAGCCGGTTAAAAATTTTAGATTCAATACATCATGCTGGTATTAGATTGTCCACAGGAGCATTTACAACCTCACCTATCCCAAGTCTCCTTGTTAATGCTGTAGTTACCTCTAGACCTTTACCGAATATCTTCTATTATTCGGTATTGGTTTAGATTGCAAAGACACTCTAATTCTTTAGCCTTTCAGACTGCAAGACTTGTAAGGCACTCAACATACTTTGAATTGCACCCAAAATCTCCTCATTCTTATGGCTTTCGGGTGAAACAATTATTAAACGGTCTTGATATAATTAGAATTAAGGTGCTTCCATGGAAATTACCAGATGTATCTTTTTGTAAATACTTTATTGGAGTTAAGAAGAATATGACTGACTTAGAATCTAGGTCTCTTTTTATGGAACATGTAGAACATAGGCGATCGACTTTTATAGACAGTATACTGATGGCTTCAAATCGGATGCTAGAGGTGCACTTCCTCTAACAGCTGCCATATTTACTGTCGAACTGTATGACATACTAACCGCTTTTGAGGAAATAGCGTTGGAGAAGGAGGGTAATTTTACCATTTTTAGTGATGCAAGGAGTGTCCTTCAAGCTTTAGAAGTTTTTAATTCTAGTAACCCTCTAGTTTTAAAGATTTTAGAGTGGCTTTTTATTATTGGACGGAGAGGTATAATGGTTCGATTTTGTTGGGTTCCAGCACATGTAGGCGCGTCTGGGAATGAGAAGGCAGATTGGCTGGCGAAGAATACTGCATCCGTGTTGCTGCCAAGAAGGTATCCCATTCCCTGTGATGATTTCCTACCTAACATCAAGAAATTGTTTTGCAATAAATGGCAACAGCACTGGGATATTCTTGATGGCAATAAGATGAGAGAGATAACAATTGTCATATCTCCTTGATGGTGCCCCGAAAATGGGAGACGTCTCTTTGTCGTCTCCGTATTGGTCACACTCGGTTGACACACGAGTTTCTGCTGAAGGGCCAATACCAACCATATTGCGACGACTGTTTAGTACCTTTAACAGTGAGGCATTTGTTGACTGAATGCCCCAATTATAATAACTTAAGAAATAGATATCTGTTTGAGGCTCGAGGTGAGGATGGCAGGTTCATCCTTGCCAAGATTCTTGGACCTGATGTGTCCTATTATGCGAGTGGCATTTCAGAAGCAGGTCTTCTGAAAACTATTTAACTTCTATGATGACATTCAACTTTTATGGTTTTATTGGAATATTCTTTTACTTTTAATATAAAATAAATGATATCGGCGTCAATGACCTTAGATGTCAGGATACCTGAAAACTTTAAATCAATCAGTCAATTAGTCCCCTCCCCTACTTCCCCTTAACCTTTCTAATTTTTACCAATACTTAAAAAAGTAAAAGTAGATAATGAAAATTTATTAAAAGTTACTGTGGAAAATATTCATAACTCTTTTACGTTTAGAACATAACCGACAACATTAAAATTATTCATTTAATTTTAGAAGTCATTGAACGTTTTATATATATATATATATATATATATATATATATATATATATATATATATATATATATATATATATATATATATATATATATATATATATATATATATCTTGAAAAGGTTCCACAATGATGTAAGACGTGTTTGAAAAATTGGTGTATATTTGTAGATATCACAAAATACGTTTAGAGCTTTCGTCCATCATCTGTGGACTTGGTCACCAAGTCCACAGATGATGGACGAAAGCTCTAAACGTATTTTGTAATATCTACAAATATACACCAATTTTTCAAACACGTCTTACATCATTGTGGAACCTTTTCAAGATAACAAGGAAGTACGACATTGTACTTGATTGCACCATATATATATATATATATATATATATATATATATATATATATATATATATATATATATATATATATATATATATATTAAAAAGGTGCCATCCTTGTTTCATTTGAATGATTATTGTACAAATAATATATTAACATATCTTGTTCCTCATTTTATGTACTCCATCAATTCCGAATGATTAAACTTCCCCCAAAGCGATCTCGACAGTGCCATTGAATTCTAGAGTACGTGAATATTTAGATGAGGTTTTAATCCTTCTTATTCGGGACCTTGCTCATTCATCAACTGGGAAATGCTACTACTGATGACCTGACCAAATAGAATTGACAGACAGTGAAACGGGAATTCTGGATGGAAATGCGCATTTCTTAAACGATTTTCTCTTTTTGTTTCATTTGTTGCAATGTAGGTAACATGATAGAAATTATTCATTTTTTTTGAAAGCTGAGCATTCTGAAGTGATTACGAAAAGTATTCTTTAATCTCCTCTACAAAATAAAGAAAAAGTGTCTGGCTATATATATATATATATATATATATATATATATATATATATATATATATATATATATATATATATATATATATGTGTGTGTGTGTGTGTGTGTATATATATATAATGTATATATATACATACATACATACATATATATATATATACATACATACATACATATATATATATATATATATATATATATATATATATATATATATATATATATATATATATATATATATATATATATATGTATGTATATATATATACAGTATATATGTATATATATACACACACATACACACACACACACACATATATATATATATATATATATATATATATATATATATATATATATATATATATATATATATATATTCGGTCACGCTCAGCGGCAAGAGGTCAATTCATCGTCTCCCCATCTCTTTGGTAGGGGGGTGGGGGGATGAGTAGTCTAACCCTAGTGAAGGGCGCTGTAGATAGGAATGGTGAGGGGGTGGGAAGGGTTAAGCCTCTGTGTGTATGTTCTTATGTATCTAAATATTTTGCTGTGTTTTTTGTCGGGTCACGTAAACTACTATAATTAATAGTAATGGTAAAAATAATTGTGATTCCTTATGTAGATTCTTGGTTATTCATTGCAATTAGATGATGAGGAAAATAACTAATTAGGTATTACGTAAATTTATAAATTTTTGATACGTTATATAACTTAGTATTAGATTAAAAGAAATTATGATATATTATATCATCTTGGATGCGTCTTTTTTTTTAAGAAGTGTAAATATGGTTGTGGCATTCAGGTATTTTTTTTTTTCCTCGAATACTTATGTTTTCACCTTCACAATCTTAACTGTGCTGAGGTTGCTTGTCTATCTCTCTATTCTTTATACAGAAATTCTTCTTGAATTTTGGTCCAATTTTGTGGCACTGGAGAATTCCATCAGGGGAATTTTGTATAAGGACAGAAATTTTAGAGAGGTGAAATTTTGTAGAGGTGGTAATTCTTTCGAAAAGAGGGTGTTTTTTTTTTTTTTTTTTAAAGGTAGGGACACTTTGAAAATGGGGGACATTTTAAGGTCGGGACACTGAAAATGGGGGAAATTTTTAATAGGTGATATATTTTGTAGAGGAGGAATATTTTGGGAAAGGGGGAATTTTGGAAATGATGGAAATTTTGTAAAGGAAAGTACTGGGACATTAAGGAAAGGGGGGAATTTTAGAGAGGAAGAAAATTCCTTGAAGGGACACACATTTAAAGAAATGATGAATTTTAAAAAGAACGGGAATATTTTGAAAGATAGGGATAGGATTTTTTTGAAGAGTAAATTATATGAACGAGGAAAAATTTCGTGGAGATTGAAATAGTTTCAAGGAAGCAGCGCCGTCGTTTGAAGTAAATAGATAGTAAAGACTCAAACCTCAGGTCCAGTTTCTTTTATTTTTTTCGATTCTTGTGAGCGTTTCAGTGCTTTGTTACATTGTTGCGGGAAATGTTAATTCTTAAATATTGTTAACCTTTCAGTTATTAGAGGTATGAGGTTTTGTACATTATCAAATTCTGTATTATATATATATATATATATATATATATATATATATATATATATATATATATATATATATATATATATATATATATATATATATATATATATATTTATAATTCGACTAAACGAATTTTTCTTTTATTAGGATAGGCCCCTTAACACCTCTAAGAAAATTTTGATAAGTAATTTTTTTCGTGACAATGATTAAAGAAAATAGCTCAGGAAATCAATACCTCAAAAAATAAATCGAATAAAACCAGATTTTTGGTTTAGGAAATAAAATGGTACAAACGCCAGATTGACTAAGATTCATACCATAATGTTAATTCAATCAGGACATTGCAATAAAGATGATTATTTACGCGAATGCACATCGCTTGGCTATAAGCTCTGCTAATCAGTTTAACCAACAGCTTCCGTTTCCACAAAAGATGCGAGAAGCAGCATTTTATTGACAGGGCCTGCGGGGAAATCCTGCCTGAGGAAGATTAATAGCCCTGGGCCATGGGATATTTTTTTCCGCCTTCCCATAATGCCTGAGGCCACGTTGGATCCTTGGAATTTCAAGACTCTCCTGTTCTCGCTTTCCTTCTCTCTCTCGAGTGAATCCTTGTTGGTTTGTTGTTGGTTTTTGTCTTGGATGGGTCGATCATCTTAGGAACTATAGTTTTTCTTGCTCTTGCTTCTATTTGATTAGTCTTTATGGAATTTTACTTATGATATATTTCATTTCTCTCTCTCTCTCTCTCTCTCTCTCTCTCTCTCTCTCTCTCTCTCTCTCTCTCTCTCTCTCTCTCTCTCACGCACCCATACACACACACACACACACACACATATATATATATATATATATATATATATATATATATATATATATATATATATATATATATATATATATATATATAAAATTTATATATATATATACTGTATATATGTGTATATATATATATATATATATATATATATATATATATATATATATATATATAATATATATATATATATATATATATATATATATATATATATATATATATATATATATATGTGTGTGTGTGTGTGTGTGTATGTATATATGTATATGTACAGTATATGCATATAAATATATATATATATATATATATATATATATATATATATATATATATATATACATATATATATACATATATATATATATATATATATATATATATATATATATATATATATATATATAAATATATTTATTTATTGTGTGCGTGTATTCCCTTCTGAGTTGGATACCTAACCGTGGTGAAATGGTTTGTGTATCGGCAGGATCAGCAAAGTTGTACTAGTCTGGGCCTGCCATGCTAGATTGGTTTGCTGTGAGCGATCAGACAAAAGTTTCCCACCGTCAACCCGCAGTGGTCAGCGTGGTGGTGAAAACTGGCCAAACCCCAGACGGAAATTGATATGTCTGAGACTCTTGCTCTGCAGTGGACTAGAAACGACTGCATTTGTTATTGTTGATGTTGTTGTGGTTTTTTATGTGAATATACTGCCATATCGCAAACAAGCATTACTGCTACTTTGGTATTCTCTTCTTCTGTTTTCCCAAGTTATTGCAGTCTATGTCGACTTGAAAGGAACTTTTGGTGGAACTCCATTGGCCAGTTCCAACGCTCGTTCGGTTTAATTTCAATTTTTTTTTTTTTTTTTTATTTCAGAAAATAAATTTCATCGAGATATATGAAGTCTCATTTTTATATAGATATTATCCATTTTCATTCCCATGCATCGTTGATTAAAAATTTGATAAAGAAAAATGGTTAGAATTTTATTGTAGTTTTTTTAAAAGAATTTTGATATTCATAATTGGTTATATAAGGTTATATATAAAGGAAATTAAATGTTATTTATGAATTTTCTGCGCTTATCTTTTTAAAATATATTTGCAATACATTTAAAAAAAAAAATTAGTTATTTCGTTCACGTTAACATGTGCATATTTCAGTTATGCTACGGCATTTTTATATTATTTAGGGTTAACAAACAAAAACTGCATAGTCCCGAACAAACAAATTTTATGCTCTTATAGAGTTTTATTTTCTTTTTTAATTGTTGCAAAAAATTGTTGCAAAAAAAGCATTGCTTATTGTTAATTTTTTTATTTCCATTTCAGCTTTTAATCCCCTTTCATTCTGAAAAATCTATGGCCTTCAAGTGGGGTCGATTTCGAATGTACTTTACCTGAGAGTCAAGGTAGTTTGTAAAGATAACACATACACACACACACACACACACACACACACGCGCGCGCGCGCGGGAACACTGTTCTATCTAATATCTCATCCTCTTGTTTTTTTCAAGTTTTTACATTTCTATATATGAAAGATTTAATTAATGTTGTTACTGTTCTAAAAATATTTGGTTTGAATTGTT
>NC_090762.1:14802301-14812301 GCF_036898095.1 Palaemon carinicauda | reverse complement strand
TTGATTTTCATCATGATATACATTGCATATCATTATATTTGGTTTTAATTTTCCAATTTTTCTCATCTTGGTGTCGGCAACCATTGTCTGAATATTGTTTGCTGCTTCCTCTCTGATCTTTTCGTCAGCAAAGTTTACAACAACATTTCTATTTGAAGTTGACCTCGTATTAAGAATTGGAATGTCTTTAAGTACATGTATGATCTCATTTTTCCTGTCCGCAATTTAAGTTGTTACATCAGTTGTTTAATTACCAATAGATTGTTTAACTTTGTCATTTTCTCTGGTTTGGGGTCCATCAGTGTTTGAAGTGTTACCTTAGTTAATTCCATATTCATCGCCAGATAATCAACTTTCTCAGTGAGAACAGTGGTCTGGGTGGAATTTGCTGCGTGTGCGCTAAGCTCCACAACTTTGTTTTCCAATTCAGCAATTCTTACATCTTCTTTATTCAAAGCAACGTCTTTCATTCTCCAATTTTGTTATATTTATTTTGGCTATTCTGGCTTCATCTACGCAGTGTGGACATATCCAATTCAAGTTTATTACGTCTTTATCACTGATGTTTGTCACTATAAACACGCTTCTTATGATAGTACCTTTTATATTCACATCCTATCCACTTTTTTTAGTTTCCCTCCGTAGATTCACATTAGGGACAGCTCAGGCAGTCAGCCATTGTGTACTTTTTACTTCTCACTTCAGTTTCTCTATGAGATTATCTAATAACACGTCTTCACTCGGTAACGCCTCACTCAACCTGTTTGTAATTCATATATGTATCCTCCGATTTATTGACCATTTCTTCGCGCATTAAATAAGCAGACACAGAACTGATGGCATCTCAATATATGCAGGAATATACAAAGAAAAATTCATGATATTTATCAAACAGTTTTTGTACGGAAGGGGTTTCATTAAAATTAGCTCCATGAAATTTATCTTCTTTCACACCATTATACCTACATTAAGGGGGTTAATTGCCTTGTGTGCCCTCTCCAATGTCATCTATCAAAGGCATCTCCTTCCTCGCTCATGAAATTTATCATTTCATCTCAAACCAGATCGCAATAATATCTATCAACATCTTGAGTCATGATGGTAAACGTCCAAATATGCTCAGAAAGGTGATCACTTCAAATGTCATATCGCCTGCTTTCCCAATAACAATAAGTGCAATTGCTCCTATTCGGCTTTTAGGACAAATTTCCGTGAACAAATCATGTCCTTAATCATATTCGTGCAAATCTCCTTAATGGTTCCTGCCTTCCTTAATATGCCTTTATAACAGCAGCTCTTCCCCTCCCTTCCTTCAAAGGGATGAAACAAGAAGGAAGTATTTGGGAAGTTCCTTTCTTAGCCGTTACGTCGGAAGGCGAGGTCTTCAAACGACAAACCCGGAGTAGGAAGTTAGTGATGGAGGGGAAGATGCAGAGAACAGGCCTTTTACTGGCATCATTCAAATGGTCTTTGGATGTTAAATTTTTGCCAGCGAACGGAAAGAAAGCTTCCTTCCAAAAAAAATTCATGTTTTCCTTGAAGGAAAAGAAAATTATATAGCGATAATGGATAGGCGAACTTTGGAAAGAAAAGGAAATTTTAAATAATATTTTGCTAATCTGTAGAAGCAGGTTTTTTTTTCTCAATTCTTTGCCTGTAAGATGCAAGACGAACTTCCATACATCAAAGCAGACGTGCAGTTTTAAGCTATTAATTAGTACATGAAATTAGCCATACATAATATATTCTGCACCGTGTTGCGTAGAGCCAGGTATACGTAGTACATACCAGGCCCAATGCAAATAATGTACTTTTTTATGTATTCGCTACATAGTAATAATTTAATCCCAAAACAACCATTACACCTCACTGAGCATAAAAGTAAGCTGCACCCATGGGTGTTAAATCCCCCAATTTCCTTCTAAATGGGTAGAAATCAGTAGACATTGGTATGCTTTGAAATGGGAATTATATTAATCTCGCATCATAAATCCCCTACACGAGCAAACCAAGAGCAGAAATCGCTTCCGTGTTCACGGCCAATCAAATCAGGAATGATGAACACATTTTCATTGCAATCTTTTTAAAATTTCATATATCAGACTATAGCCTGATATATGAAATTTTAGTGAGATTGGTATTACTGTATGGACATGAGTCGTGGTTAAACAATGAAGCTATATCCAACAGATTTTGTAGATTTTAGAACAAAGCCGTAAGAAGATTATTGGGAATTAAATGTAAGGATAGGAATAGAATTGAAACCATAAGAGAAATTACTCGAGTGCCGTATGTGGATGAGATCATGGTGAGGGGTAGATGGAGATGGTTTGGGCATGCTCTTCGCACTCTCCAAGAAAGACTAGGTCACCAAACTTTCAACTGGGCTCCACAAGGCACTAGAAGAGTTGGAAGACCTAGGCCTACATAGGTAAGGACTATGAAGCGTGAAGTACTTTACTTTTACTTTGATGGCTGCTTTCCGGTCCCATACAGCAGGGGAACCCCACCCTCTATAGGACCTCCACTGTCGTTTTATCTTGTTCGTTCACAGTATTTATCTTTTCAAGTCGCATATTGTTCATTTACTGTTAAATCGTCACTGTCAAAAGACTCATGAAATAAGAAAGCCTTCAGTTTGCTCTTGAAAGCCTTAATATTTTGAATCATTCGAATGTTTCGTGGGAGCTTATTATATAGTCTCGGGGCCGCTTATTTAAAGGCTCTAGAGCCCAAAGTGGACATAAATGTAGGTTCCAATAGTTTGAAGCCATCTGTAACTATTCTCGTGTCGACACGATTTGTTGGCTGCGCAATATGTAGCAATTCTCTTAAGTATTTTGGACGAACGGTTCTGATAACTTGGTGGGTTATTGTACATATCTTAAATTCAATTCTCGCTTTAATCAGCAGCCAGTGTAAATCAATTAGTATAGGGGTGATCCTTTCTCTAGGTGGGGCACCTTTTATCAGCCTTGCTCCTCTGTTTATTGTGTTTTGTAATTTCTTAAGTTGGACTTTTGGTAAATTGTAGTAGACAGAGTTGCAGTAGTCAATCCTGGAGATGATGAATGGAGAAGTATTGAATTAAAAGCCCAAGATAGAATCGACAGGCGAAATCTAACTGAGGCCCTTTGCGTCAATAGGAGTAGATGATGATGATGATGCTGATGATTATAGAAGATCCAAAGCTGCTGTCGGCATCTGTGAGTTGCAGCATAATTGTTCGTTTTAGGTGTAAGTTTTTTCTCTCTCAAAGATAATATATTCGTAAGACGTCAAATAGATCATGATATATTTATATATATAAATATATTTATATATATATAAATATATATATATATATATGTGTGTGTGTGTATATATATATATATATATATATATATATATATATATATATATATATATATATATATGAGTGTGTGTATGTATAATATATATATATATATATATATATATATATATATATATATATATATATATATATATACATATATATATATATGTATATATATATATATATATATATATATATATATATATATATATATATATACACACGTGTGTGTGTGTGTGTCGAACGTTATTTGTAGGTTAATGTTTAATATATTATTGCTTACAATGGTAATTGTTTTCCTTATTTAAAAAATTACTTGATGGAATGTTTTTACATTTTCTTTCTGATAAATATTAATTTTTAAAATAAATAGTAACAGTATTTAGCATTCCGCGAATAATATTTCCATTGCACTAGAGATTAAAAGGTATTAGTAATGTTAGGCAAATATAATATTAGTCTTTTAAATGGGAGGGGAAACTGCAGCATATCGTTTTTCTGTTTTATTTTAACTTTTTATGGTTTTGGTTGTCAGTTGTTGTTTGTAATATTAATATATTTGCTTGCATATATATATATATATATATATATATATATATATATATATATATATATATATATATATATATATATATATATATATATATATTTATATATATATATATATATTTATATTTATATATATATATGTAGATATATATACATATACATATATATATATATATATATATATATATATATATATATATATATATATATATGTATATATATATATATATATATATATATATATATATATATGTATATATGTATATATGTGTATAGATAGATAGATATATGTAGATAGATAGATGGACGGACACAGATATACACACATTTACTTGTGTATTCAAATATTAAGGTACATATAGTTTTTAATATCGTAAACACTCAAACTTGGGAAGTTCTTTATTATGATAAGCACTACCTCTGGGTCAAGTTTCGAGAGTTTTTCTTCTGAATCGAAACAGAACTAGACTGTAGACATTCAAAACAATGAGCTCTGAGACCGTCACCACAATGCAACCGTTCCCTTATCTACATGCTTGCATATGTTGCCAAAATTAGAGCGTTTTCTCAATTATCCTTGTTCTGATTTACGTTCGTTCATATCTAGAGAGAGAGAGAGAGAGAGAGAGAGAGAGAGAGAGAGAGAGAGAGAGAGAGAGAGAGAGAGAGAGACCCTGTGACTGGCCGGATAGTTTTACATTGGACCCCTCTATGGTTAACGCTGATTTTCCCTTTGCCTATTCATATACCGAATAGTCTGCCTTATTCTTTCCTCATTCTTCTCTTTCCTTATACATCTGACAACACTAACATAACTGAAAAAGTCTTCACTCAGGGTTAACTACTATACTGTAATGGTTCAGTAGCTGCGTTCCTCTTAGAAAGGGTTAAATAGATTTTAGCAATGGTTAGCAGTTCTTCTAGAGAAACACATTCCAAGATCAAATCAGTGTTATCTAGTCATAGATAGTCCCGTAGCCTCTGTATCATGGTCTTTCACTATCGTGGAATTCTCTTGCTTGAGGATACACTCGAGTGCAATATCATATGTTCCCTTATTTCCTTCCCTCACTGGGCTATTTTTCCTGTTGGAGCTCTTACACATCCTGATTTTCCAACTAGGGTTATAGTTAGCAAGTAATTTTAACAATAATGATAAGTGTATGATTAAAGATAATAGTAGTCCAGTAGATAACTTAATAGCGAATTAACAAATATATATATATATATATATATATATATATATATATATATATATATATATATATATATATATATATATATACTTTTGTACTGTATATAGGGCTATTGTTTAACGGCACGTAAACATGAAAATCCGTATAGAACAAAAGTGGAGATTTTTTTTTTTTTTGAGCTCCCTCAAAATTCAGACATGGCTTTTCAAAGCATTAATTTTCGTCTACCTTTGTTTTGTCATTCTTTAAATTTAAATCAATATCAAAATCTATTTTATATTTTATGGGTTGCTGTGGCCTGATCGGTAACGTCTCTGCCTGGTGTTTCCCAGTCGGGGGTTCGAGTCCCGCTCAGACTCGTTAGTGACATTAGTGTCTGCAACCTTACCATCCTTGTGAGCTAAGGTTGGGGGGTTTAGGGAAGCCTATAGGTCTATCTGCTGAGTCATCAGCAGCCACTGCCTGGCCCTCCCTGGTCCTAGCTTGGGTGGAGAGGGGGCTTGGGCGTTGATCATATAATATATGGTCAGTCTCTAGGGCATTGTCCTGATTGCTAGGGCAATGTCACTGTCCCTTGCCTCTGCCATTCATGAGCGACCTTTAAACCTTTAAACCTTTAATCTAGTAATTTCACCTTTGGGATTATGAAACAAATACCTCTTTTTTTCCCCCGTTAATTTTTAAGATTATTTTATTCTGTGGTGTGTCGTATAAGGTAGTAATATAATCAAGACATCACTATTATTGTATTTATTAAGATGGTGTTTTGCACTCTAGGGTTGCATGAAGGATTCTTAGGTGAAGTTATGTCATGTTCAAGAAGTTGGGCATCTACGAGAGAACGGAACGGAAAAAAATGCTGGAAGTGTACAGTGTGCACCTCAAGGTACACTGTAAACGGTGACCACCAAATCTCTCAGCCCGACGTATTATTATTATTATTATTATTATTATTATTATTATTATTATTATTATTATTATTATTATTACTATTTATTTTTCTAAGCTACATCCATAGTTGGAAAAGCAGGATGTCTTAAGCTTAATGGATCCAACAGGAAAAAAAAAGCCCCGAGGAAAGGAAATAGACAAAAAGAGAAGTAATAATCAATTCAAATAGAATACTTTAAGAACATTAACAACGCAAAAATCGATCTACTTTTACGGTAAATATTTACATGCAGACGTTTCAGTTAATGCAAGTATTGTAAAAAGAAACGCCAGGAACGTCATTCCTGAAATCAAGGCTGATAACGAAGGTGTCACACCTGGAGCTTCCGTCCCTACCAGACACTCATATAGCCATAATATTGGATGAAGGAGTGTTTATAGTACATCCATGGGTCACAATAAATTCCAAATCTATAAAATATTTTTCAATTCCTTGAAAATTATATGTCCCATGTCAACGGATAATGAAACATCGGAACATTTTTTTTTTTTTCACTTTATTACAAAAAGGTTCGTGAATATACTGTGTACAGCCGATGCTCCCAGGTGAGTACCATGTCTACTGATCGCTCAAATGGTACTGACTAACCTTCGCAAGCAAGATGCCATCTTGCTCTCTCAACATGCTGAATTGTTAGGTTTTGTGGAATTCTCCGCCTGTGATGGAAATATACTGTCAAAAACATCACTTTATTATTCTAGGGTCATTAACCTCACTATATAAAACACATGTTTTGCATACAAGGATTAGGACATATATGTACACGAGATATATGAAATTCTATGAAAATCTTCTGGATAAAAGGCCAAAAGAAAAAATAGCCGAATTTATTGCAGGGATATGGATGGGAAGATACTTAGGATTTTCAAGTACTGGCCCACAATTACTTAAATATATTAAAAGTAGAATGATAAATACGTTTAGTATTTAAAACTTCTATTAGAAAATTATTCACGAGTCGATATATATTTTATTTGAAAACATATTTAGATAAATGGTAAAAATTGCAATTGTAAATACAGTATATGTAAAATAAAAGAAACGTTCATGTAAATATACTATGGTGTATATGTTATAAAATTGTAAGGTTGTAAATGTGTATTTCCTTAAGAATGATAAAAAAAGTAAGACGTGAAAAAGAGGGTTGCACAAAATGAATTATAAACCATTTATGAGTTTAAACTATTTAGACGTGATTAGAATATTAAACTTCACTTAACAGTATTGAGAAAACTTACGGTAGAGCCAAAAATCCTTCGCGTGTAGAATCCTGCGGTATTTTGAAATGTACCCGAAAAGCATTTTCCTTTCAAACAGCGGATCGTCTTTAAGGATGGGGTTGCGGATGGGTACAAACTCGCTCCAGTCGTTGTGCTTATATTTATTAAAGATATTAAAGCAATTACAAAATTACAATATTATCATATCTTCGTCAGGAGAGATTAAAGTATCTTGAACTGAGATTGTTTTATATCTTGCATTTCTTTTATGGGGTTATTTATTCATTTAGAATAATTTTTATGGTTATGGCAGTAAATTAATTTCCATTCATAGTAAAATTTCCAAATAAAGAAGCACATTTTACCCTTTTCAGTCTGTTTGAAGTTCTAATGAATACATATTTTTTGGATGCATAAATTCAGTACAATCATTTTGTTTTGGGTTTACATCATCGGAATATATCGTTCTGCTACATGAAAATAGAATGTAAATATGACGATGTTTTTTTTTTTTTTTTTTTTTTTTTTTTTAAAGTTCTGATATAACATTTAACTCACCTCCGTTGAATAACATTATGATATTATGATTCGTTAACTCAACAAGAGCAGATCAAGTTTTTATAATCTCGTTGTGCGCCAAATCTTTTATTTTCAACTTTACAAGCCTCTTGTTATTGAGAATTCATCCTTTCTGGAAGTATCAAATGTTTTGAAATAGCTCAGAATGTAGTATTTGGTTATCTGGCTTACTTTGTATTCTCGATGCCAGAGTTGAAAGCATCGTAAGGAAAAACTAGCGTTTCCTCTTGACTATTCCACTATGCATAGAGTGGTATCTCTCAACCCCTGGGAGTTTTGAAAACTAGGGTTGGTGACCGTGATATCACTCATTAATGTCAATATATCCGTTTTTAAAATGGTAAATGCCTGGCAACATTTATTCCAGGATTTTTTACCGTTTTTACGGCAATTTCGGGAGGTACTTTTAATACCCTTGAAAAAAAAAACTGAGAGAGAGAGAGAGAGAGAGAGAGAGAGAGGTAGTTATAAGTACGCTTATTAATATTAAGTTGATAGTTATAGAGTTAAGTCGAGCCATTTTAATCCATTTTTAGTATGGCCTAATAATCAATTCGTTTTAGTACGTCAAAACTTTCCTTTTATAAAAATGCCTGATCGCCCTTGTCAACATCCCCTAAATACTTTATATAATTCAAGGATCATTTTGCGAGCTCGCCCAGTCTTAATTTTTCTATTTCATCAAAATAACCGTCTGTTTACCGCTTTAATTACTGATTTATTTCTTTAATTTTTCTCAATAATCTTTATTCCCATCTTTAAAAAATGTAGAACCATTAAATAATGTCTGTTAACGTTAGAATCACTTCAGAAGACAACAGGTGTTTTTATTTTATTTATTTTTTTTTTAAATCTATTTGTAACAGACCGTGAAATCCGGTTGTATTCAAAAGAGGACTTAAACTCGTACTAACTCTCTAATCTCCACGTATCCTATTTATTTACATCAAAAGGAGTAAAGGGATTGCGAGAAATAGGGAAACATTGGGATTATTTAAAAATTTCCTAAAAATTTCAGTGAACTTATTATTTTCATCACATGCATAGTTCTGCATAAACAATCGTTTGGATTATGCTATAAGTCATTTCTTTTATAGTAATTTTGGTAAAATTGTGCCGACAATTTGGATGTAAATCCGTAATTTTGGTAAAATTGTGCCGACAATTTGGATGTAGATCCGCATTAATTTTGGTGAAATTGTGCCGATAACTTGGATGTAAATCCGTAATTTTGGTAAAATTGTGCCGACAATTTGGATGTAGATCCGCATTAATTTTTGTAAAATTGTGCCGACAATTTGGATGTAGATCCGCATTAATTTTGGTAAAATTGTACTGATAATTTGGATGTAGATTTTGGTAAAATTCTGCCGACAATTTGGAGGTAGATCCGCAGTAATTTAAGGAAAATCATAAATTTTCCAAAGTATAATTTTTCTTTTCTCATAGGAATAAAGTTCTAGCTATCTCCGTAATTTTGGTAAAATTGTGCCGACAATCATCTTAAGTAATGTTGCAGATCAGCATTCGAAACCCGTGTGTGCAATTATCCGACAGATCACTTTGGGAGTTGATTGCTTAACTTAGAAAAGCATCCTAGAATGTATATATATATATATATATATATATATATATATATATATATATATATATATATATATATATATATATATATACAGTATATATATACAGTATATATATATATATATATATATATATATATATATATATATATATATATATATATATTTATATTTATATATTTCTACCTCATACTTGGGATCGAACCCTAACCCCTTCAAATGAAAGGCCAGGTCGCTTCCAACCATGCCTCCAGAGACTAGGGGCTAGGGGTCGAACCGAAGTATGAGGTAGAAATTTATTTCTATTTGAACACAATATTGTGTTGATTTTCATCCATTATATCATATGTATATATATATTTATATATATATATATATATATATATATATATATATATATATATATATATATATATATATATATATATATATATACGTATATATAGAATATACATATATATGTATATATATCATATATATGTTATATATATATTATATACATATATATGTCTATACACACATATACTATATATATATATATATATATATATATATATATATATATATATATATATATATATATA
>NC_090762.1:14794801-14797301 GCF_036898095.1 Palaemon carinicauda | reverse complement strand
CCTCGATATATTCGCGACATATTTAGAAGAGACTACATGAAGTTTTTAGGTCTTAAGAAAGGTTTACTCTAAGATAGTTCTATTGGATAGACAAAGTTTAAAGGTCCACACCATGTCTCCTACCTCCTTCTTTCGCACCTTGTTCATCAGTTGCCTTTAAGCAAGGTTCCGTCAGCAAGTTTAGAATGGACCTACTCTTACCCTGGAAGTATCATCATCACTTCAAAAGTACTCTACCTATCCATCCCCCTCTCCAATACTTTAAAGCTGCAGATTAACATAACCGTCAGCAGACTTTACTAATACACAAAACAAACAAGCTCAAACTTTGGTCAAGTAGTGTCTGGACCATGTAGTTCTTGCCTTTTATTAGCGTTTTTCTTGAACGTCCATCCATGAACAGATAGCATTAGATCACACGTACACATACATAGGTAGATAGATCGAGATAAAAACAGAAAGCTTTATAATAATAATATTGAATTTGTATTACTACAGTTATATCTATGAGATTTACACAATTTTGAAAATACGTAGTAAATGGAGAAATATTTTAATTCATAATGACGTTATCAAATTAAATCACTGTATTCCTATGAAATATTAATTTACAAAAGAGTAATTTGTTACAGCAAAGCTGGGCTTTTTATTAATGTTTAACTTAACCGTTCCCTTTTAAAATGTTTGTAAACACCTATAGAAATAGTTTCACACAGTTTCTGAAATATGTTTTGAGATTTCAACAACTAAATGATGAAAAAGATTTTACCTAAATATAAAAAAGAAAATTGTTGGACAAACACGAATCTCAATTTTTATTGCATTTAATGATCATTAAATTTACAAGTGTGTTGAAGTAAGTAAGTGATATAATAACGTTAACATTGGATATAATTGTTTTAATATGAACTCCACATAGTAAATTTTATGTCTATCAATCGTTTTTCATTTTTAAATCTCTCTCTCTCTCTCTCTCTCTCTCTCTCTCTCTCTCTCTCTCTCTCTCTCTCTCTCTCTCTCTCTCTCTCTCTCTCTCTTCAGTAATTAACAACAGATGCACTGGTAAAGATCAAAGAGCATTTCAAAAATTAAATTTATTCCCTAAATTATTACTTAATTTCATACATCTCCATTTTCATGATGGGAAAAGATTTCCAGTTGCATTCTTCCATTTCATTTTATTGTTATATATTATACATAGATTGGCAACTTTAATATCAGGAAGTGTCATAAGCCTCTTAATTTTATTATAATAATACAGATTATAATGATATTATTATTGGTAATTGTAACTATGTGTTGCATTAAAACCTAGAATTTTTCCTCGATGAATAGTCCATATTAATATCACTGTAATTTCTTATCAAAAGGGAAGCTAGTGGAATATTATGTAAATATATATATGTAATTAATGAGAGATTATGTTTACAATATGTAACTTACTTGTCATTTGTCAATTATATGTTTTAATAGCAAATGAGCCAAGTGAAATATCGTGAGGAGAAGATTCGTATATTATTATTGCTGTTAAAATATAACATTTCCTCGTAACTCTGCTCTCGACAGTATTTCTGTGCGACTGAGACTGAAACTGATTAAAATTAGAATGCTTCAAGGAATATTAATTTCCACGTTCTCGTTTAGCTCTTGTGCACTCTTATACTCCTTATACTCTTGCGACGTTTCCCTCTTTTCATCTTTTCCTCCAAACGAAGGGCCTGATCATATAATTTATAGTCGTGGTTCTCAACATCTAGTATGACAGGGCCCCTAAGTATAACTTAAAAATTTACTAACTGAACAGATTTCCAACTTTAACTGATTTAGAAAATAGTGTTATATGTTGTTTTTATCTGTCAGTTTCCTACTAAGCGCTTGGGATTTATGACTTTAACAATCAAATATACAGAATATATTACTACTTCTGTACAATTATAGCGAAATAAACCACACGTGCCCTCGGTTGAACGGTTGAAAGCCAGTCTGATTAAATTTTCAGCTATATCTTCTCGTATCATATTAAGAAAGACTTACAGTCCGGGAAGTATAAATTAATATTTACTTGCTAAACTTACAATTTAACGATTACTGTCATTTTTTTTTTTAAATATAAGGCTGATCTAGGCTCTTTGAAAGCTCCGTGATAGCCTTTAATAAACGTCCCTGCGCTGGAATCTGTTGGGCGAGAGTTCGAAACCTGTTCAAATTCTGTAGCCTCTAGTCGTGTCTGCAACCTAGCCATCCTTGTGAGCTAGGGATTCAGGGAGCCTTTAGGAACTTTAGGTCAACCTGCCGAGTCAACTGCATCCGTGGCCTACCCCTCCCTGGTCCTAGCTTCATGGAGAAGAGGTTTGCGAGTTTATTATATGATGTAGGGTCAGTCTCTAAGACATTGTCCCGTACTTTACCTCTGCTGTTCTTGAGAGACCTTTAATCTTTTAAAAAGAGCCTCTCAACTTCTTCTCTTTCGAAGCCTGAGAAAACCAAGTCGCAAATATCT
>NC_090762.1:14784801-14792301 GCF_036898095.1 Palaemon carinicauda | reverse complement strand
TCTTGAATTAATTTTGAAATAATGTAACCTTTTCTTTCCTTTACAGCAAATATCTATTTTCAGTAGGCTAAGCAACTGCATTTGGTCACTGTAGTTTATATTTTACACTATTCCCCATGACAAGCATTATACATTTCCTCGAGTCATGTTATAATCGAAATAAAACTATGAAATTATGATGTCTCTTATCAACACTCTTGAATACTAAACTAGTATATATATTTGGTTTTTAAATATGAAATAAAAACGGGAACCAGAGTTTATTCAGCGGTAACATAGAATCAACATGTGTTTCTAACCATTGCAGGAATTAAAACAATATCGCATTTTGTGTAAGTGAATGCAGACATCCTAATGTGGTCAGCTTTCACCCGATTTATCTCATTGTTATTAACACGTAGTCAGTAACTAAACAGAGAATGTTTAGAGATCCTGTCAAGCAAATATCTTAAGCCTTAAGTAATTTGTCTTAATAAAATCTACAAAATAGAGTAGAATTAATTTGTGGTGGCACACACTTGATTACCTCAACTGTATCTTTTGGGAAAAAAAGACATTCAACGAGACCAAAATAGATATGAATACATCTAACCTTACCTTACGTAATGTAAGCTACAGGAGAATATAAAGTAAGATGAATATGATTTCTAATTGCTCTCTGATGATTGACTGCGCGCACAAACACAGGTCTTCCCTGAAATACTTGCTCATATATGCTGAATTGTTGCATACCAATTGTTGATATGCTACCTTAAGGAAATAAAATGTTACTGGACTCGTGAATTGTGTATTGGTAAGATTTTTCAGTCTGAACAATATTCACAAACTATTCCAAAATTCCTTATTTTAGCCAATAACTTTTGTTAGAATGTCATATGGAATAACACAATAAATGGGTCTATACAACGTAATTATAATTTGGAATCATTTCCGAAAATATTATGACGCTGATGAATCGATATTGAATTACATTAGAACAAAATGCCTCCTTCCCCATAACAGCTCTAGAACCCACTCTACACTACCCCACACTTTACGCCTTTAGAGAGAGAGAGAGAGAGAGAGAGAGAGAGAGAGAGAGAGAGAGAGAGAGAGAGAGAGAGAGAGAGAGCGGATCGGGGACTAGTAGCTTGTGTTCAAGAAAGATTTTTCAGTCGGGACAAAATACATTGTCAAACTAAACATCGATCATTTTGGTCAACAATTTCCGAGCGAAAATGGTATAGCAAATAGCACAACATTATAGCACAATCATTATAATGATAGAACTAGGAACGTATTAAATCATATTGAATTTCCGTTCATGCAATTTTTCGTGGTTCCCCTCCCATCTCACCCCTTATAGCTCTAACAAGTACTCCCCCGGCCCACCGTCGTGTACACCCCCCCCCCCCCCCCCGCCCGTCCTCCTCCCCCATAACAACCTAATTCTTCTACTTCAGATTCGCTCCATTTTCACTTTCCATTTCGTTCTATTATCACTTTACATGTCGTTCCATTTTAACTTTCCATTTTGCTCTATTTTCACTTTCCATTTTGCTCTATTTTACCTTTCAATTTCGCTCTATCTTAGCTTTTCATTTCGCTCTATTTTCAGTTTCCATTTCGCTACATTTTCAGTTTCCATTTCGCTCTATTTTCAGTTTCCATTTCGCTCTATTTTCAGTTTCCATTTCGCTCTATTTTCAATTTCCATTTCGCTCTATTTTCAGTTTCCATTTCGCTCTATTTTCAATTTCCATTTCGCTCTATTTTCAGTTTCCATTTCGCTCTATTTTCAATTTCCATTTCGCTCTATTTTCAGTTTCCATTTCGCTCTATTTTCAGTTTCCATTTCGCTCTATTTTCAATTTCCATTTCGCTCTATTTTCAGTTTCCATTTCGCTCTATTTTCAGTTTCCATTTCGCTCTATTTTCAATTTCCATTTCGCTCTATTTTCAGTTTCCATTTCGCTCTATTTTCAATTTCCATTTCGCTCTATTTTCAGTTTCCATTTCGCTCTATTTTCAGTTTCCATTTCGCTCTATTTTCAATTTCCATTTCGCTCTATTTTCAGTTTCCATTTCGCTCTATTTTCAGTTTCCATTTCGCTCTATTTTCAGTTTCCATTTCGCTCTATTTTCAATTTCCATTTCGCTCTATTTTCAGTTTCCATTTCGCTCTATTTTCAGTTTCCATTTCGCTCTATTTTCAATTTCCATTTCGCTCTATTTTCAGTTTCCATTTCGCTCTATTTTCAGTTTCCATTTCGCTCTATTTTCAATTTCCATTTCGCTCTATTTTCAGTTTCCATTTCGCTCTATTTTCAGTTTCCATTTCGCTCTATTTTCAGTTTCCATTTCGCTCTATTTTCAATTTCCATTTCGCTCTATTTTCAGTTTCCATTTCGCTCTATTTTCAGTTTCCATTTCGCTCTATTTTCAATTTCCATTTCGCTCTATTTTCAGTTTCCATTTCGCTCTATTTTCAGTTTCCATTTCGCTCTATTTTCAATTTCCATTTCGCTCTATTTTCAGTTTCCATTTCGCTCTATTTTCAGTTTCCATTTCGCTCTATTTTCAGTTTCCATTTCGCTCTATTTTCAATTTCCATTTCGCTCTATTTTCAGTTTCCATTTCGCTCTATTTTCAGTTTCCATTTCGCTCTATTTTCAATTTCCATTTCGCTCTATTTTCAGTTTCCATTTCGCTCTATTTTCAGTTTCCATTTCGCTCTATTTTCAATTTCCATTTCGCTCTATTTTCAGTTTCCATTTCGCTCTATTTTCAATTTCCATTTCGCTCTATTTTCAGTTTCCATTTCGCTCTATTTTCAGTTTCCATTTCGCTCTATTTTCAGTTTCCATTTCGCTCTATTTTCAGTTTCCATTTCGCTCTATTTTCAATTTCCATTTCGCTCAATGTTATCATTCCAGTTCGCTCCATTTTCACTTTCAATTTTGCTGTATTTTCACTTTCCATTTATGTCTAATTTCACTTTGTATTTCGCTCTATTTTTATTTGCATTTCGCTCTATTTTCACTTTCCATTTCGCTCTATTTCCACTTTCGATTTCTCTCTATTTTTACTTTCCAATTCCTTTCATTTTTGCTTTCCATTGCCCTCCATTTTCAGTTTCCATTGCGCTCTATTTTCAGGTTCCATTGCTCTCTGGTTTCACTTGCCGTTTTGCTCTATTTTCACTTTCCGATTCGCTCTATTTTCACTTTCCATTTCGCTCTATTTTCACTTTGCATTTCGCTCTATTTTCACTTTCCATTTCACTCTATTTTCACTTTCCATTGCGCTCCATTTCCAGTTTCCATTTTACTCCATTTTCAGTTTCCATTTTGCTCCATTTCCAGTTTCCATTTTACTCCATTTTCAGTTTCCATTTTGCTCCATTTCCAGTTTCCATTCCCCTCCATTACCAGTTTCCATTCTCTCCATTTTCAGTTTCCATTTTGCTCCATTTTCTCTTTCCAATTTGCTCCATTTTCATTGTGCTCTATTTTTAGTTCCACTTGCTCTCTATTTTCAGTTACCGTTTTGCTCTATTTTCAGTTTCCATTTCACTCTATTTTCAGTTCCCAATTCACTCTATTTTCACTTTCCATTGCGCTCCATTTCCAGTTTCCATTTTACTCCATTTTCAGTTCCCATTTTGCTCCATTTCCAGTTTCCATTCCCCTCCATTACCAGTTTCCATTCTCTCCATTTTCAGTTTCCATTTTGCTCCATTTTCTCTTTCCAATTTGCTCCATTTTCATTGTGCTCTATTTTTAGTTCCACTTGCTCTCTATTTTCAGTTACCGTTTTGCTCTATTTTCAGTTTCCATTTCACTCTATTTTCAGTTCCCAATTCACTCTATTTTCACTTTCCATTTCGTTCTATTTTCAGTTTCCATTTCGCTCTATTTTCACTTTCCATTCCGCTATATTTTCATTTGCCATTTTGTTCTATTTTCAGTTTCCATTTCGCTCTATTTTCACTTTCCATTTTGTACCATTTTCATTTTCCATTTCGCGCCATTTTCACTTTGCATTTCGCTCTATTACCACTTAATATTTTGCTCTATCTTCACTTTCCACTTCACTCTATTTTTACTCTATTTTCACTTTCCATAATGCTCTATTTTCACTTTCCATTTCGTTCTATTTTCAGTTTCCATTTCGCTCTATTTTCACTTTCCATTGCGCTCCATTTCCAGTTTCCATTTTACTCCATTTTCAGTTCCCATTTTGCTCCATTTCCAGTTTCCATTCCCCTCCATTACCAGTTTCCATTCTCTCCATTTTCAGTTTCCATTTTGCTCCATTTTCTCTTTCCAATTTGCTCCATTTTCATTGTGCTCTATTTTTAGTTCCACTTGCTCTCTATTTTCAGTTACCGTTTTGCTCTATTTTCAGTTTCCATTTCACTCTATTTTCAGTTCCCAATTCACTCTATTTTCACTTTCCATTTCGTTCTATTTTCAGTTTCCATTTCGCTCTATTTTCACTTTCCATTTCGTTCTATTTTCAGTTTCCATTTCACTCTATTTTCACTTTCCATTTTGTACCATTTTCATTTTCCATTTCGCGCCATTTTCACGTTGCATTTCGCTCTATTACCACTTAATATTTTGCTCTATCTTCACTTTCCACTTCACTCTATTTTCACTTGCCTTTTTACTCTATTTTCACTTGCCTTTTACTCTATTTTCACTTTCCATAATGCTCTATTTTCACTTTCCATTTCGCTCTAGTTTCACTTGCCTTTTCGCTCTAGTTTCTCTTTCTATTTCACTGCTTTTTCACTTTCCATTTCACTGCTTTTTCACTTTCCATTTCACTCTATTTTCACTTTCCATTTCGCTCTATTCTCGCTTTCCATTTTGCTCCATTTCCAGTTAACATTTAGCTCCATTTTCAGTTTTCATTTCGCTCCATTTCATTTTCCATTTCGCTCCATTTTTCGCTCTAGTTTCACTTTGTATTTCGATCAATTTTCACTTTCCATTTCGCTCAATTTTCACTTTCCATTTTGCTCTAGTTTCACTTTGCATTTTCCTCTAGTTTCACTTTGCATTTCACTCTATTTTCATTTGCATTTCGCTCTATTTTCACTTTCCATTTCGCTCTATTTTCACTTTCATTTGGTCTAGTTTCACTTCCCATTTCGCTCTATTCTCACTTTTTATTTTGCTCCATTTTCAGTTTCCATTTCGCTCCATTTCCTGTTTCCATTTCACTCCATTTTCACTTTCCAATTCGCTCCATTTTCACTTTCCACATCGGTCCATTTTCACTTTCCATTTCGGTCCATTTTCACTTTCCATTTCGGTCCATTTCCACTTTCCATTTTGCTCTTTTTTCACTTTCCACTTAGACGAAATAGGACTAGTTAAGGTTTTTTATACTATAAATAAATACTTACGTACTTTATACATTGTATATATGCATTGCAGATATACATATTATTATTATTATTATTATTATTATTATTATTATTATTATTATTATCACGATAGACAGCAAACTGTCTAGAGTAACTGCATCACTTTAACCTTTATAATGTTTTTGTCTATTTGCAATAAAGTGCACAACACACACACACACACACACATATATATATATATATATATATATAAATTTATATATATACATATATATGAATTTATATATAAATATATATATAAATATATATATATATATATATATATATACTGTATATATAATAATCCTTAGTACCTTTATGTATATGGATACTTTATGTTTGTATTTATAGGTACATAATTTATTTATTCATATGAATGACAGATTCAAGGGACAGTGACATTCCCCTAGCAAGCAGGACAATGCCCTAGGGGCTGACTATATTTAACGCTAAAAACTGACTATATATAAAGATGTGATTAGCGCCCAAACCACTCCTCCACCCAAGCTCGGACCAGGGAGGATCAGGCAATGGCTGCTGATGACTCAGCAGGTAGACCTATACACTCCCACAATCATTAGCTCACAAAGATGGTGAGGTTGAGGACACTAAATTAACTAACAAGTTTGAGCAGGATTCGAACCCCACTCTGTCGATTACCAGACAGGGACGTTACCAATAGGACATAACACTTTAGATTTCTCATCAAAATAATTTTATCCTGTTAGAGAACAAAATGCAAAAAGAACTTGACAATAGGTCTAATACCAATTAAGTATATTTCGGTTACTATCGTAACCTTCATCCCATATGGGTATTTTGTATTATACATAAGGACAGGGAAGAGAAATTACAAAAGCTTATAAAAGTGATATGGTTTGCAAGAGGATAAATTTGAAAGTAAATATGGGCAATAATAACGTAATGAGGACAGATGAAAACCATGAAGATGGATATTGAATATCAGTATGGAAGGTGGAAGAATGGAAATTGTTGTTTCGAGAAGGATCCTGTGGGTAACTGTAATGAATGATGGCAAGATGAGGAACGAAGTGATTCGAAAAAAAAAAAAGTACGTGTGTTTGGACACACACACACACACACACACACACACATATATATATATATATATATATATGCGTGTGTGTATATACCTTCGCAGATACTTAGCTTAATATTCAAATCATCCTCCAAACTTTATACTCTGATACCCAACGTGCTTAATGACCTTACCAGTTCCTGTGCCTGCCATCTAGCCCGATTTTTTTTAATCCAATCCAATCATAGTCTCTCAGGAGTCTTATAGGTAAATAGGTGCCATTGTCAATTACTTGATCACTGGATGATGTGAAGAAAGTTGTAGATGATAGGAGTGTAGAAGTGAGAGAGGCCAAAGAGTGTGCCAGAAATAGGAATGAATGGTGAGCGATTGTGACGTCGTACCGATAGGCCCTGCTGCTTCCTCAGGTCGCCTTGGTGACCGCTGAAATAGCAGAATTAAGGGATTCAGCATATGAAGCTTCATTTGTGGGGAATAAAGGAGGAAGGTGGGCTTCAGCTCCCTAGCAGTACCAACCAAACTCGGCTGAATCCCTCGTCCGGCTGGGAGAATCGAGAAGAAAAGTCCCCTTTGTTCTTTTTTTTAATATGTCGGCTACCTTCCTAAATTGGGGGAAGTGCCTTGGCAGATAGCTTGACATGATAAATAACATTTTCTGACCATTTCATAAGAGAAAAAGCAATTCTTGGCCCATATTGATGGTGAAAATGGCAAAAAGGATCTGACTGATTACAATAATTACAGAGGCATCACACTTACGTCAGTATATAGATTGATGAAAAGGCTGAGAGATGAACAAGCAGGATTTAGAGAAGGTAGAAGTTGTACTGACTAAATTTTCATTTCAAGACATGGCACTTGTGGACTGAAAAAGCCTTTGATAGGGTGCACCAGCCAATTTTGTAGAGAGTCCTGCTTCATTATGGAGTTCCTCTTAAATATGTAAATTTGATCAAGTCCGTTCATGAGCATAGCAAGTGCAAAGTTAATGTTAGTAGAGTCCTATCAGATGAATTTCCAGTGAGCAGTGGAGTACTCCAAG